>NC_048411.1:28162552-28180554 GCF_013103735.1 Etheostoma cragini | reverse complement strand
TTTGGAAAATGGCTGCAATGAAACAAAGAGTGAAAAATTTAAAGGGGTCTGAATACTTTCCGTACCCACTGTAGATGTACTGAATGCAGCTTTCTGTGTTTTCACATTACAGGATGGAGTGAGAACCCTGGGAGGAAAGGGAGTCAGGGGGCTTTCATTAATCACATCGTGTTTCCGTCATCTTTTACCAAAAAGGTTCTTTGCCTCCTTCTGCCTAATGCGTCAAAACAAATGTTTTTGACTTAAAAGAGAAATATTGATTTGATATGACTTGGGGATCATCACATTACACTCCTCCTGACTTCCATCCACTTTCCTCTGGTTATGCTAATTCTGTTTACTTAAAAAGCAGTGCCATTACTTGTTTGTGTGTGTGTGTGTGTGTGTGTGTGTGTGTGTGTGTGTGTGTGTGTGTGTGTTAGTGTGTGTTGGTATTGCAGGAATTAGACTTGCCCCATAAACAGTAAAGATTTTGATAATGTCAATTTCCAGGATAAAGCCTGACATCGCGCCGGAAATGCACTCTCTGTGTGTGTCAAACTCCCATCACTACGGGAAACAGCAACAACCTTTGAGCTAGAAAGCTACACGCTGAAAATTGCAACTTTTGATGAAAATTTGAATTGCTGAACAAAGCAGGCCCGCTTGGTTCTTTTAGTGAATGATTGTAAAGATTTACAAAGAATATGTTCACGGTATTTACTCTCTAACTGGGATGTTTTGGGACCGACTGGTGGTGATTGCTGTGAACAAAGTATACATGGCAATACACTGGTAAGAGCAAATTATGTTCAACCATGTATCCATATATTTAAAGTATATATCCATATACACTACGGGTCAAAAGTTTAGGGTCACTTACAAATTTGTATTCTACTCCATTATAAACAAAATACCAGCTGATCTGAGTGGGGGGCTGATCTTTAATGCAAAATCTACATTGCCCATTGTCAGCAACCATTCATCCAATGTTCCAAAGGCACATTCTGTTTAGTAATCTGATATCATTTAAAAAAAACTAAAAACATTGGTGAACCCTTCTGCAATTATGGAAGCAAATAATGTGATCTGAACTGCTGCCCTGGTTTAAAAAACTGTGCAACTGATCTCAGCTGGTATTCTGTTTATGACGGAGTGCAATGGAAATTTCTAAGTGACCCCAAACCTTTGACCGGTAGTGTATATAATATAAAAAGCTGACATTACTGTATTGTGTGAACAGTTAACTTCATTAAAATTGTATGTGGCCTTTTCTTTTGCGGGTCCCACTAAAACAAGTTCCTTCCTGAGACTATTTGGCTGAGTCACATTCTCTGCGTCCGGAGCATAGTGCCGCCCAAGACAATTGTGACTGGTTTAAAGAAATGCAAACAACCCAGAGCGTTTTTTTTTTTTTTATCCCATCCCAAAATGTATCTGTGGTGTAACCAGACCCTGTGGAGATAGGTCTGGCAATGCAAAACTACTGTGACAGTGACTCTGCAGAGAAAAATAAGAGGAACGTTGAGATAATGAGTGCAAAAGTGTCTCTCTCAAAACGTCATTACATTTTGTTAAAGTGCTCTGATCATTACACTGTTATAGTACTAGACAATGCCCTAACTACTTTCCCAGTTGCACTTTGCTATACTGATAAGCAGTTCGCACCTGTGAGGTCAATCTTTCTTAAATGAATAACCTTTCAAAATGTAAAATCTTTTCCCTCTTTGTGAACCTGCCTGGCCCTGAGTTTACATTTGTGGTTTTAAAATGTATAATGTCAGTATTTTTTGGCTCATTAGTGTAGCACATCTAACTGTGATGCAAATAGAGAGTGATATTACTCTGAGGCGTGTTTTATAAGGTCAGTAGTAAAACAGGGCTCTTAATATGCTATATGTGAGGTGGGCTATCACAGTAGCTTACTGACTGAGTAAGGTCATGTATCTTTTAAAGCAAATAATGAAGCAGCTGAATCCTAAATATATAGACTTCTTTAGACCTAAACATCCTTTCTTTAGCCTTTGTTTCTTTCACAATTCAAAGCAAAAAAGGACTAGCAGCAATTAATAAATATGTACAGTAATTACATCACATGCATACACAACTATGTAATGCATTGAGATGTTTTCCATTTCTTTCACACACATGATTACTCACCTATGGGGGTCTTTGGCGCTCACTATGATACGAACACATTCTCTCTTGCTGAATGCTCTTTCTATCCACGATTTCTGTGCCTGCAGAAATGAAGACAGAAGAACTCGGTCAGATAATGGAGCTTTGACCTGTGCAAGCAAAAGTGACAGCAGATAGACAGACAGAACGACAGCAGAAACAGGCTCAAATCATGAGCAGACTTGTGTTTTGACTGAGGAGCTCACTGAAAAAGAAAGTGTTTTCTTGTCCTTCCAGAAACAAGAAGGGTTCTGTTTGTTGAGCAAAATGACACGGTCTGAGCGTTGTTATAAAGAGACTTATCTCACACTATTTCTCTGCAAGCAGCAGTCCAGTTATCGGAGCAATTTCACATCAAAACCTAGTTCAAGAACATAAATCAAAACACTTTGGAAATGGCATACATGCACACCCCCAACACACACACACACACAAACACACACACACACACACACACACACACACTAGAGGCTCAGCCCCGAACACATAATTCAGACGCTAAAGACACTCTTGACAGAAATGTTTTATTTTATTCATTGGGTCCAGCCCAGTTGGATGAGATGAATAGATAGGAAAGAGAAAGCAGATGTTAAATGCAGTGAGACAGTAAATTATGGAAGAGTTCCAGTCCTTCTAAACTCTCATGAGCAGCCAGCTGTAGGTTTATTTGCGCAAGTGTGTGTATGTATTTCTATACGTGTTTGCTTTGTGATCCTTTATTGTGTACAGTATAGGGAGACTTCCGCAGAACAATGCAGCTAGGGGACTGGTGCATTTGTGACACGGTGATGATGTGCCGTCACAGCTGCTGCAGGTCTGAGTGACAGAGAGACGGACTGGAGCCAATCATCCTGCTACAGACCGATGAGAGAGTAGAGCCACTGAGCTAGCCTGGGGTGCACATGCACCACAGGATTAAAGACTGATACACATCTGTGTACTGTAGGTGTTTCCACAGATACATGCATTAATAGGCCTACACGTTTACTATCAAGAAGGACCAATGTACAACAAGAGGCAACTAGGAACTAGCCACATTATTTCTTTTGACAAGAAACCCAAATTTCAGATATGGAAAATGGTTGAAAGCGGGTCAAATTTGACCTGAGGACAACAGGAGGATTAAGAAAGGAAACTGTCTCCAGAGCTTTATGATGAAAATAAGACAATATTGATTCTGCTTGTTTTATTCAAAGGGGCAGTATAATACAAATGGCAGAAGACCTGGCAGCTTTAGTGTCCCTTCTTTGTTTTTTTAAATATATTTACTTTTAATACATTTTATTAGTACCCATACCCATGTCATCACAAAGAGAGATTTCCCTCTGGTTTGAGAAAAGAAGACACATAAAAGGGGCAGTTGTTCCTATTTAACATTAGAAGATCAAAAAATAGTCACGGTATTAGTACACTAAATTTGGTTTCCAAACACGCCTGGATTTTTTATTTTTTTTTATTTATCTTGGCAGCCAGAATGGAACACAAACTAATCAAGTAAATCAAGACACAAGACAGTGAGGATTAGTAGGCTATGATTAGATTTGCGTGGATAGGCAACCACCAAAACCCAGGAGAACACAAATTCTCACATGTTAATTTGCCAAAATGAAAACTGATTAAACCAACAAGAGTTTGCTATAGTCATTTTTACTGCAATCAGTGCTTGAAATGGAAAGAAACACAGGACACACTCTATATTTGGACTGCGGATCTGCCAACAGATGCAGGGCCCTATTTTAATGATCTAAGCGCATTGCGTGAAGCGTATGGCGCAAGTATGGTGCAATCCACTTTTGCTAATTTGACGGTGGAAAAAAGGGTCCGTTCCGTGCGTTGGTCACATGGTTCAAAAGGGTTGTAATTAGTGTCTTCAATAAATCATAGGTGTTTTTTGGGCGTAACATGTAATAAACCAATCAGAGTGTCATCTCCCATTCTCTGTAAAATCCAGGCGCATTTGGACCTTGGCGCATTGCTATTATGATGGAGGATTCATGATGGTGACCATATTTGTATTTGTAATCTTTTGAATGTGTGTGTGCTGCTGTGTTTCCTTGTGTGTGTGTGTGTGTGTAACAAGCATAGTGTGAACGCTGTGCATAAGCTTAGGTAATGTGCTGTTAAAATAACAATGAAATGTTGCATTACTAACTTAAGACCAGGTTTTTGTTGGTCAATGGTGCAATCACTTCCCGCTACCTCAAGATAGCAATACGCGAAGAATTCCCCTGAACACATCTCCCTGGAAGACGGGCACGCCCATGGCCGCAAAGATGAGCGCAGGTGCATTTGCTATTTAAACAACGTGGGTGCGGGACGGGAAATACAACTGTGTCAGTCTCAAAATAGCAAAGACACTTAGGTGGGGCTTTGCACTGCACTGGTTGCAAAATAGGGCCCACAGACTGGAATAGACTTGGTCCAAATTGTTCAATCAGTCATTACGCCTAAATCAAATGGTCATCTGTGTACTAAATGGATCAATATATTTACTTTTTTTCTCTCTCTGTAATAAATACTTTGTTTCAATGTGTGTTAATTAACTGTGGAAATAAAATCCAGTTAATCCAAAAAAGCTGTGCAATGCAT
This sequence comes from Etheostoma cragini, assembly GCF_013103735.1. Classification (NCBI taxonomy): domain Eukaryota; kingdom Metazoa; phylum Chordata; class Actinopteri; order Perciformes; family Percidae; genus Etheostoma; species Etheostoma cragini. Next base: position 28,175,808 of record NC_048411.1, on the reverse strand, counting down.
GATGCACATTTTCTGTTTCTGTGATATCGAGAAAGTTAGCCTCTGCCAGTTACTTCTTTCTACTCAGCTCTTTATGGTTCAAAGGTTACACTTCCTGGGTTGGCACCACCATTCCAGGAAGTGGACTATGTCTGTGGCAGGTTTTGTGGCGTCGGGGCACAACACAAGCGGTCCAGAAAAAGACTGAATGTCACAAGGGGACAGTCACAGACAACCAGAAGGACACACAGCCCAGACTCCCAAACTCCCAAAAGCAGAGGCAACACAACAGTCATGGAAACAAAAGGACAGAGTTTTGTTTTGTTTTTAATCTGGGAGAGCTGCAGCGGCTCTCCTCCCATCCAGCCAGCAGAGCTGCGAGCTGCTTGTACAGGGCTTTCCCCACCGCAACGGCTACAACAACACACAACCCATCCGCCTGACTGGCCCTGTCACACCATGGCACGCCAGAACCCACCGCAACTGGCCGCCAAACAGGCTCAGCCTACACACAGGCAAACTTACCCTAACACCAGTCTTTCCACGATTAACCATTACTCTTGGGGGTTGGCGGGCTGCTATTAGAGCTCACCCTGGCCACGATGACTCAGCGGGGCCACAACAACGCCCCCAGCCCCATTCTTTCTCTGACATGCTAGAATTGTGTATTCATCCGCCTGCTCATTCTGGGGACAAAACTAGATCCACTCAGTGATAGCAGCAGCAGAGTTTTCTTTGAGATTTGATTATCATTGTCTGGGCTAACGGATAACAGTCAGCTGAACAGTCACACAACTCTACATGTGTGTTGTTTTTTAAACCCTTCAAAGAGGGACCCACAATAGTTTCCCCACAAAGCATCCCAGACAAAGATTAACTTCCCTTTACACCCCATTTTTTTGCTCTACTCATTTCTGCTTTTTCACCTTATCTTTTTCTACGGTTTGCACATTCTCTCACACACTATCTCGCTCTTCCTCTCACGCTCTCCAGTGCTGCTTAAGAGATTTGACATGGTATGATGAGATGGCACATGGCCTGCACTCCATTGTGTAATTAAGATGTATCACCAGGGCACGCACGCACGCACGCACGCACGCACACACACACACACACACACACACACACACACACACACACACACACCAGCCGCGCGTGTGCGTGTGTGTGTGTGTGTGTGTGTGTGTGTGTGTGTGTGTAAGGGGTAACTGTGCAGCAAGTGAGCAGCATCTGACAGCCTGTTAGGGGCCTAACGCCCTTACATCCAACTCTGCCAGCTCCACTCTGTCCTCTCTTCCCCCTCCTTTACTATTGTATCTCCTCTTCCTTATTGGCACTGGCAGGGAGCTGAATTGGGAACCATATCCAATCAACGGCCTAATCCCTTTACTTTCTCCCTTTTCCCCTCTTTTCCTCTTTCACAAACATGAATGACTCAGATTTCATATGGCCATATAAGTAGCCTGTAACACTTTTACATAAGCATGTTTTACAATTAAGTATTAGTTTTCTTGACAATTTTATTATGTATCAAGAACGATATACATTCTGTTAAGATACTCAAACACTCTCCCTTTCCTCTTGTGCTTTTTCTTCACCTCTTTGTACAACGCTCCAACAGGATTGCATTGTATTCGGATTTACTGCGATCTCAAAAGAGAAATAACTGCTTCTCTTTCTCAAGTGCATTTAAATTTCTTCTTTTGGTTAACTTTGAGTTTACACACAGAATTATTTCATAGCTCAGAGAGTTTTAAATGTTTTTAAGGAATCAATGTCAGTAGACAGAAAACACATTCATAATAAATCAGGATGTACCAAGATAAGGCTATTTGTTTGTATGAGTATTACAAAAGATAAGAAAAATGTCATTAGAAAGGTATTCTTAAAACACATTTGATGAACCTTTTGGGTAAAAAAAATCTTTATATTTGTGGTATAAGAAGACAAGATTGCATTTTCACTGTAGTTTAATTAATCTGTTAAAATAAGACCTGACTGAAATAAAATGAAAACGAGAATATCTGCAGCATCCACTTAAAAAACACACGTCTCTAAATACACTACCTCTGTAACTAGAGACTCTGGAGCTACTCCAGTATCTCAAATACAGAACACTGCTTGACTTCAAACTTCCTTGCTTGAATTTTGCAATCAAAAACAACTGAAGAAGCAAATAACAAGCAGTAAAGAAAGAGATTGGCTTCCACAAATGGAGAAATATTAAGTTTTTTCTTGAGGTTGTTAAAAAAGCTTTATCAGAGCAAAACTGACGCACACATCTGGTTTTCATGACTCACCTGTATTATGCGATGGACTGCATTGTTCTGGCCTTCCCTTCAAAAGCATGGTCGAACGTAGTGTTAGCGGCTTAAAATTAAGATCACTGAATGACACTAATAAGAGCAAAGGTGATCAGGCCACCTCTCAGTCCACTGTCAACTGATCTACCCTCGGACGGTTAGCACTGCTGGTACGTATGTGTGTGTGTGTGTGTGTGTGTGTGTGTGTGTGTGTGTGTGTGTGGGTCCGTGTGCATGTTTGGAGCTGAAGGTACACACCGAGTTCCCCACTAATATAGTCTTTACCCATGTCTCACAGTCTCCTCCCATCTCCAAACAGCTGGGAGCGTGCATACGAGCCGAGAAATAATAACACAAAAGTTAAAAAATTAGAAAGAAGCTGTCACATCATGACACAGCGGTTTAACTATCTATAAGTCCCACGACAATAATGTTTGACTGCGCCAAAATATTCAAAAGTCAGTAGACTTTCCAGAAACAGTGTGCTTCCAGAGGTACCTGCTGTCCTCCACCTTACCTGGTTTACATTCAAATTAAAGGTGGACTGTCAGCCTGTGTGTGAGTGTGTGTGAGAGCGGGAGACAGAGAGAGAAAGAGGCAGAGAGGGTGCTTCATCTCTCTGAGCCACATTTCTGTCAGAGATCAAGACCGAAGGGGGAGGCTGAATGACAACACAGCCTATTAGGTGGAGCAACATGACATTCACCTAGCCTGCTCACCGTCCTTATTTTGTCCTATATGACACACACACACACACACACACACACACACACACACACACACACACACGTCGTTGACTTTTTGCCTTTGCACTTCACGTTTAGTTGTGGCAGTTTTCCTGCAGTTTTCTTTTCTTTTCTTTTTTTAAAGTACAACAAAGGCAGTTTCCCATGTTTTATTAAAAGGATTAACGAACCTGTGCGGACCAGGTTTAATTAGCAGGAGCAGCGGGGGAAACTGGGCACATAAGACTTTAATCTAAACTAAATGAAGTCTAACAATACACAAGCAGGGAAAACACAGAAAGGAAAGAGGTTGTACAGTCCAAAAGTTGTAATCCTGCTTACTTTAAAACACACACACACACACACAAACAACACAATGTGAAGAAAAAGCAAAATCATCAGAAACAAGAATGCCCCAGATTCAGTTTGAATTAAAGTGCAATGCATTCAGTGTCATGAAAGAGTCAGAGTGCACCTGAGTCCAGACAGTCCAGATGCTACAGGGCACCAGAGCCAAAATATACCACACACACACACACACACACACACAGTAGAGGCACAGCCCCCCACACATTTACATTCAAACGCTAAAGATACAAGAAATGTTGTATTTTATTCATTGGGTCCAGCCCAACTGGATGAGATGAAAGAGAAAGCAGATGCTAAATGCAGTGAGACAGTAAATGATGTCAGAGTTCCGGTCCTTCGGTGAGGTAAGGCAAGGTCATAATTCTCTGAGTCGTGATACAGGTGTTCACGCCTTCACAACCGGATTATGTAGACACCGCCGGGTTTGTGCCAGAGTGTGCTCTGGTGCTCGGAGTGACTTTTAAAGAAAGTACATTTACTAAGCTAGTCTACACTATATTATAGATTTACTATTTGGCCAATCAACTAGCCAATCAACTTGTCCGACATACATATTCTCATGTCAAACCCTGTGTGTGAGCTGGTTAAAACATGGAAATGAAAAATGAAGAAGCAGAGACATTGGTGTTATACAGACGAGACATGCACTGCAAATTATTTGGTCCTTACCAAGATTAAAAAAAACGTAGAAGTGTTAAAAGATTTATCTTGTTTTAAGAGTAAATTTCTTCTTTTAAGTGTTCAACTTTACACTATAATGTTAAATCCAGCAAGCTTGTCAAGTGAAATTATCTTGCTGCATGGACAGATAACTTCACTTGTTTTCCCTCAGGTTTTGTGTTTTTATCTTGTTTCAGTTCAGGCTGACGGCTAGTCTACACACCATTCCGGGATAGGAGAAAAATGAGCTTTGGTTTATTGGCATTTCTTTAAACCAATCAGAATTGTCTCAGGTGGTGCTTAGCGCTGGACACAGGTGCAACTTCAAAATAGCCTCAGGAAGGAACTTGTTTTGCTGGAACATGTGCACGTAGGGAGGTGAGCTCTGAAATTAAAATGGCTGTTGAGTGTATGATAAGCAATTTACCCAAAAAGAAGATTAATGTAATTTGATTGTCAGTTCTAGCTGGGAGGGTGTTTTCCTAATTGACCAGAGTTTAGAATGGCAACACAAAGACAGCGGATGGTGAGGGACATTCGGCAGAAAATGAGGGACATGCGGCGGAACCTATTTGGCGGCACCTATTTGGCGGCACCTTAACTATCCCGTAAATGAAACTTTGTCGATACAGACTACAGACTGACCAGTGTACAAGCAGACCAAGTTTGGCCTTGCACTGTCTTTGTCTTTCTCTGTCTATGCCTTCTCTCTTCTTTGTCTTTCTTCTCTATCAACTCCCTTTATAACCCCTAACAACAGCAGCCAGGAGCAAACCATGCACACCATACAGTATGTAAGCCCAAAGATGAGGAATATTATATGCACTGACCTTCACAAGATCTCGGGTAAGTCAATGCATTGGTAAACAGCACTAGATAGTGACTCAATGCTTGACCCAGACCTCCAAAGCCAATGCCCGCATTGTGTAGTTACCGTTTGCATTACGGATGAGGTCATTGCCTTTAAATGCAATCTTGTCAAGAAGAGGAACCACTTATGCAATTGAAATAGCATTCACTGAGCTGAAAACACACACAAACACTGGGTTTGTCCTGCTGGAGGGTAGCTGACATGCATTAGTATGGGCAACGCACACATTACAATCCCACTCTTGCTCTCTCTGACGCACACAAATACACAGAATGAGTTTTCCACTTGTTTCAGCATTTTACAGCTTAAGAGAGATTTAAAGTATAAAGCATACAAAATGGCCAACACACAACAGCAGATTAAAGGCTCCCTGTTGGTCTCTAAGAACAAAGTGCAGACTGTAAGCTGAGCCGCAGTCCACACCAACATTTCCCACCTCTACTCAGCAACTCTTCTTTGGTCTGGTAGCCTAGAGAAAAGGTTGCTAAAGGGCTCAACACACAACACAAACAGGTAGAGACTACCTCAGCCCAAAGTAATCTTTTCCACCACTCTACTGTGCACAATTTCAAAATAACCAAGCGCAGAATGGGGGTTCTGCTCTGGTGTTACACTGGATAAAAGCATCAATCCCAAACAACCTTTTCCACATCTAGTCCTTCTGTCTGGTAGAATAGAAAGATAACCCAGTCAATGCATTCTCATGAACGGGTTTGTATTATGTTGTAGGAAAACGTATGCACACCCGTTTCTACAAAATCAGCCGACCGCCGGCTGGTCACATGGCGACAGATCACATGGCAGTTAAGTTTGCTGTCCTTAAAGTTGTGTTTAGCAAAAGCTGACTTTGAGCTGGGTAGGGCTGCAGCTATCGTTTCTTTTAGTAATCAAGTATTCTACCGATTATTCAATTGATTAATTGCGCAATCGGATAAGAAAAACTTTTTCTTTATGATAAACAGCAATAGTAAATATACAAAAGAGAGGTTTCCTTTTTGGAAAAAGCTATATTTTGTATTTCATAAATAGCATACAATAACAGGGAATATTTTTAAGCACCGGTCGCACGGCCAATCTGTTGGCCAAGGTACATATTTGGTGGCCTAAATGTTCATCTTTTTCGAACCGTTACACCTTCAAGCCTCTGGCTCTTTGATATGGAAAAGAGCTGTTCGCTAACCCGAGGGTAAATGTGACGGTACAAAGCTTACAGCAGGTCCATTCAACTATACTGTCATCATCAGCATGGTTCGATGACGTCATTCACGTGCATACTAAGTGGCCATGAGGTAAATCACACTGGGGGGGGGAGGGGCTGGTCTGTCTCCAGCAGCAGAATTTGTTCAAATTTCAAGATTCTTAGCAAACTAATAAACAGTTTAGCTTGTTTGTAAAGCATCACTATTTGCAGAGTTGAATTCCGTAGTTGTGTAAAACAGCGCGGTGGACGAGAGCAGAAAACGTTTCTGTTACCTTGTGTCGGGATTGTTCCGTGGAATGGATGAGTAACCTGGATGATTTCTACTGAGATGATGTAGCATTGACGCTTTGCTATTGTGGTAAGCTAGTTTAATTTCCTGATTTTACAATAGACGTACTGTACAAAGTTTTCGTTTCTTTGCAGCTTTAACTGATCCCAAACTACCTGTTGTTTTCTCTTGCCTGTGTCTTCTCTTAGCCCGTCACTACTTTCACTCTCGCCCTTCATTTGCTATCTGCAACGTCAGTCTTTTGTCCACAGAAGCGTCAGTCCATTGTTTTAATAATCATCGATGTGGAAACACAGTAAGCAGTACGTTAGTTTTATTGATCAAACTAAGTTTTGAGGCAAAGAGTTTTGCATCGAGGATTTTTGATCATGGATTTATTCGATTTAAGGAATCCAAATACACATTTCCTGGGTGAAAATCATGGACAATCAAACTTCACTCCACAGGTGGAAAGCCCTTGTGTTTTACTTGACCCCGGCTTCTTTCCCACAGTATGTCCAGAACAGAAGCTGTACAGCAGTAGTCAATGTGGTGCAAATAGCAAAATACGTCAAATTCATACAAATTTCAGTGCATTACTTTTTTGTGGCAAAAACAGTTTATGAGAACACCCTGACCCAGTGTAGCCCAAACTAAACTTTTCACCTCTCTATTCTCCATGAAGTATAAAACAAAGAAAAGTAGCAATTTACACAACTACTAAGAATATTCATCTTTTCTTGATTCCAGGGACAGAAAGACTCATGAACTCATAAACACGTGATTTAGAGTGAAGACTCCTGAGGCAATTGCCCACAATTTCATCATGCTCTGTATGTCGTCCAATTAGAACAATGCACCAACCAACTTTTAAAATATAGCTTAATTCCAATTTCCAAACACTAATAAGCTCTGAACATATTCATGGAACTTTCAGACCCCCTGTCTTCACAGGCATCATTTCAAGAACATTTGCGCCCAAACGGATCCATTTGTAAAAGATTCAAGGCCTATAGGTGGCGCTGTTTCCGCTACAGAATTTCACCTAAATACAGAGAAGAAGAGGTGGAGTGTGCGGATGAGCTTGCTGTATGCGCTGTATGCAACCACAGTATATTTTGCCTTAGTAACCCAAACAGGCTCAATATCTTCTCCAGCAGAGGAACACCATAGATATACAGTATGTACTGAACACAAGCACGTAGTCTGTCATTGTTGTTGTTATGAGACGTCGTTGCGGGATAATAGGTAGAAAGCTAGAAGTCGTGGGGTGTGGCAACAACATCATCAATACGCAAGTATGCAGCTTAGCCAGCCAAGTTTCAAAAAAGTCTTCAGGCAGTGCGTTTACAAGATTCGTTTGGCGATCAGCCAAAAAACACGATGCAAAACATGAGTTTCCGTGTGGATGGCCCCTCATGCAAACCATGTGATGTGTTTAGTGCCACTTGTATTCTGTTTTAATGTTACGCAATACACAAAGTCACCCTGTGCAAATTTAAGTTGCTGAATAACAATGTCAATGTGTCTTTAGTGCTTAACATTATATGTTGTGTTATCCATCAACCAAAAAAAACAAAAAAAGGCAACCAAAGCACTTAATACTAGAAAATTGGCTCTTCTATTCTCCTAAGTGGTTACTTTTAGGGCTGGGCAATATCTCGATTGTGTATGGATATCAGGTATGAGACGAGATATCGTCTAGATTTGAGATATATTTGTGTTGTAATTTTGTGAACTTACCAGACTGTTCTAGCTGTTCTATTATTTACCATTACCCACTAAGTCATTAAGTCGTTTCTGGAGATTACAGATTTTGAAAAATCTCATTGTGTAAATTACATGTAGTTAAAGCACCAATAGTCAACCATATAATATCGTCGCAACATCGGCATCGCGGTATTTAGTAAAGAATATCGTAATATTTTAGTTTCTCAATATTGCCCAGCACCTGGTTACTTTAAATAAATTCATGTAGCAGATTTAGGCTGGCACAGTTTACATGAATATTTAAAAAGATTTACAGCAATTTCAGGTTTATTAGGCCAAGACTGGATAACATAAGATACTATAAATCTGCCCCTTAATGTTAAATAGGCCTTCCAGGCTGCTGAATACACTAATTTGCAGATTTACACAATGTCACTGACAATATCAGGGAATACTTATCTGCATCTGACCCTTCGACTCAATGGCCTTGAGGAGACCTTCACTGAAAGGATCTGGAATGGGATTTATGTTATCCTGATGGCAGTCTGCACGGCAGGTTTATGGAGTGCCTTAAATAATTTATGATTGTACTGCAGCCATATAATGTCCTATAAAATAGAAGCGTGTGGATAGAGAATCCATGAAGTAGCACTTCTGTTTAATTTAAGCAGTGTATGTACAATGCTTGATTTATATGGAAATGAAAGTAAAAAAAACAAAAAACATCTTCTTCAACATGTCATATACTGATGACTTTCTATGAAATATACCTTAGTGCTCTTTGTCGCTGTTAGTCACGTCCTTGGCAAGAAATTGTAAATCAGTGCGCAATATAAAAAGGATATATAGAGACTGGCAGAAATCCTGTGGTGAAGATATGTGACAATGGTGTATAGAAATGTAAAAGAGAAAGGGGGATTAACTGTAACAGGGGGAGAAAGAGAACAGCAGTTAAGTGTGGGAGTGGAACACTCAAGGAAATGAAAAGTTGAATAACACAGTGACATGATTTTATCAGCTGTGGCTAGCGATGTTCCGATCTGATCCACAGGATCGGCCATGGTGGCGACATTGAACTGATTAAGCCGTGACTTACCCACACAAATGTCCAAATGTCATTGCAAAATTCATGTAGTTATGGCCACCAACTGCCTTTAGTGCAATCTCTGGCCTCAACTTACTTCACTCAAATAATCCTAAACAGTTCCTAATAAGTTCCATGCAGTTGGTTATACAGACGTAAAATATGTGTATCAACTGAACCTGAGTTGAGGTCTCAGAATTGGTATCAGGAAGAAAGAGTTGCAGTCCAGCCCCAGCTTTGTTTTTGTATAACAAATTTGTACTTTGTATTATTTTAGATAATATGTATGGAGAACATGTCTTGCGTGTAGATAAATATTTACTTGTTTGTCACTAAGGCAGAATATCAAGGAACAATTTGCAAATACATTAATCTCTCAGTTCCTTTAAGGATAAACAACATATATTGAATCATTGCATTACACTGAAAAAGCATATATATGCATGTTCCCTCTATTGTATTGTTCTTCAAAATAAACAATGGATGAGTATCCCAACACCTTATAATTCAGCACACAACATCAAATGCAAAATGCATGAGAACAAGTATTGTTTAAATTTGTCTTTCTACATTGTGCTTGGTCATGCATCTGTTTTGTTCTTGAGTACACTGCTGTGTATTATACGTGCTTACTTATGTCCTAATGCGCATGTGCGGGTGTGTTCAATGTGTGAGTGTAATGAGCGAATGCTTGCTTGTTTTAGCGCCAGTCGTTTTCAATCCATCTCCTGAGGCTTGAATAAGCAGCTCTCTTTCCCACAGGCCTCCGCTAAGCCTAGCTGAGCATCTGGTCATGCAGGCTCTAATCAACACTGGCATGGCCATTCTGTCTGTGACAGAGGTGATAGAAAGGGGGGACATGGGTTCTCACTTTGGGGGGGTTGGAGGTGGGGTGCTGGTTGATAGCATGGGAAGAGATAAGGAGGAGGGAAGAGGTTAGGTAGAGAGTGGAGAAGATGGAGGTAGAGGTAACTAATGAGAGAGATAAGAGGTGAGGGAGAGGTGAAGGTGCATGTGGTGGTGAGAAGAATGACAGAAAGGGGGACAGAAAGGGAGAAGGGGAGAAAGTGGGAAGATGGGGGTGGTGTCACGAAATCTGTGTGAGAGTGTCAAAATGCCACGTCGGCAGGAGAGAGAACAGGGAACAGACAGTCAAGATGAAATGGACATGACTGAAGAGAGAAGAAAGAGAAGAAAAGGAAGAAGAGCCTATAGGTTTTAAATCAGGGACCGACAGATTAAAATGCAGACAGTAATGGAAAAGCAGCAGCAAAAGCGGGCGTCCAGAGAGAGAGAGGAGAGAGAAATAAAGAGGCCGACAGTGAGGAGAGATAAGATGTGTCCATTTTGTCTGTGTCAAGATGAGGGCAGAGAAGTGGGAAACCTTACATAAGAAGAAATGGGAAGCCAGCAGAGAAAAGGGAGTGATGAAAGAGAGAGTGAGCGGTAACTAGCCACAGTGAATGACAAGGGGAGCAATCAGCCAGTGAGCCGCAGTCAGTCTAATGATCACACACAGCTGTAGTTAACCGTGGTTTGATTGACACCTGTCGAGCAGACTGCATGAAGTGACAGTCCGGGTGCCAGAGAAAGGAAAGAAATAGGAAGAATGAATAGAGAGGTAGTGTTGATAGGTGTATTTTCAGTTAAGCCGGAATTATAGCGCCCGCATACGCAAGGGGTCCGGCGGTCATTTTCAGAGGGTATATGCGTAGGCTCTGTGCGGGCATCCATGTACCACCCATTCTTTTTTTAGAAAAGATTTTAATTAATAGCTTTTCTGTATTACAAATAAGAAATGAGTACAACAGAAAGCAAAAAGGTAACCTGCCAAACACACAACTGCAAATAATTGGAAAAACGTAAAGCTGGACCGGATGCTTGGTCAGGTGCCTTTGTTGTTGTTATTGACGCCGAAGAAGACCTTTAGCGTCTTATAACACGCCCTTGGTCGGGACTATTGGCGTCCGTTTTGACGCTGTTATGTTAAGGAAAAGCTCGTGGGTGGGCTTCTGGTTGAAGAAGTGGCTTCCCTGACACGCGGCAATAACAGGACGGCAAAGGACACACGCGGGACACAAACCCCCGCTTTGCCGAGTGAAAGTCCTGTGTGTGTGTTATATACACACACAGGACTGTGTGTGTTTTATATATATATATATACATATATATTTATATATATGTATATATATATATATATATACAACCAATACACTAAGACATGGAATGCATCCCAGAGCCAAAAATTACAGAGAGGAAAGCTGGGAGGGAGGGAGGGAGACAAAACAACACCTGCAGAAACAGACACACACACACAGACAGGGACCAATCACATGCAAAGGTTTGAGGTCAAAGAGCCAGTGATGTTGCGCCAAGTGTCCAGGGTCCTCTCCGGCGCTCCATGGATATGCGCCGTTGACAGTTCCATGTACACAACATCCAGGAAGGAAAAGCTCCATGCACAGATAGACATGTCATGAGGTGGCTTCCAACAGATTGCAATCATTCTCTTAGCAGCTGTAAGCCCAGCAAGCACAGCTGGAAGGCTGACAGGGCATTCAGAATAAAAACAGTTACAATAACGGTTACAGTAACATTAATCAAGGCAGAAATAATTTGGGATACATTTTTCCAGAACTGGTACTTCAGTACTTCAGGAGAGTACTCCAAAAACATGCAGCCAGCAGGCAAGTGTTATTTAAATAAACTCCTGGTGTACTTACAAACATTCCAATCCATCGTTTCATGAGTACAGACCCTGTTAATACTATTGCAGAAGTTTGGTATCATTTCGGCCATTATTAGAGGTGTAATTTACAAGATACAAACTTGGTTCCTATGGCGCATGCACTAAGCTAACCAGCTGATAACGATAAGTGGCACATTGTTCAACCCAGGTCAAAAAAGCTTCTGGTTGATTGTTTGGCTCGAGGTTGTGGTGCAAAGGACCCTAGGGTGAAATTACTCTGAACTCTAATACTCTAATATGATAATATGCCAATCATTACTAGAGTTAAATCAAATTAAATCACTATATTATCCAGTCTTGCCCTCAGCAATGCCCTGTGCCCCCAGTCCCGGGGCTTTGTTCATATTCTTACACACACACACAGAGCACCTCAAATGAAAGAGGGAAACCCAAGCCAATCCGCCTTCCCTTGAGTTTTTAAAGTTATAGAGATTATGACAAATGCCCTGTGAATAGTAACCAACAAAATCCACTTGAGCTTTGAATAATGTGCAGCTTCAGCTTGTAACGTTTGCATTACGTTGCACAGCATTTCCTTATATTAAGGTAAAATGCGACATTATCAACCAGAGCTAATGAGAGCCTTTGTTGCAGCAGCATGCTGACATAGCTTTGTTACGTCCGTTACATTATGCACTCTGTAGAGAAGAAAGAGGCTCAGGGAAAGGAATGTTTGGCCTCTTAAATCATGCTAGGATATAGCCTATGTTTCATTAACCTACAACAGTGGTTTTCAACCAACAATCAGATGTGACATTAGTGAAAGTGAAAGATGTCTTATTTTGCTATTAGATGATAAATTAATGTCGCAATTGGCTAATGTGATATACTCTCTAAGATCTGCAACTTTGTAGAGCTGGATTCAAACTGCCAGTAGGCCAGCTGCAAGAGAAGCACCTGATGATGTCAAGCAACCATCCTTGATTATCCTTTTAATGTGAAGTTGGCCCATTTTATCAGAAGCATTTTCTTTAAGTTGGACTAGGGTAATAACTCATTAAATCAAATGTTTCGGGCACCCAGATAGCTCAGTTGGTAGAGCGGGTGCCCGTATACAGAGGTTTAGTCCTTGACGCAGCCGGCCCGGGTTCGAATCCAGCCTGTGGCCCTTTGCTGTACGTCACTCCCCCTCTCTCTCCGCTTTCATAACTTCAACTGTCCTGTCCATTAAAGGCATAAAATGCCCCAAAAAATAATCTTAAAAAAATGTTTTCATTTCATAATAAATGCACAGTAAATTGTGCCCGTGCTATGTATCGCATTGTCAATTAGTAATTTTATGTATATTAAAAGCTTTTACTAGCTGTAATCATGCTGCAATCTATCTTTATATATAT
>NC_048411.1:28159520-28162452 GCF_013103735.1 Etheostoma cragini | reverse complement strand
TACATATATATATATATATATATATATATACACACACTTTACGTAAATATTATTTATGGTAACAAATCACAACATTAGTTATCTCAGCCACAGCCTAAAGGTTAACTGGCAGCACTAGTTTCAGTTTTTAGCAGTGAAAAGTACAATATACTGTATGAGTTACTTTATTCAGAGTCTAATAATTATATTCAAGATGAGGCCTACCACAAGTCCCCAGACCAGAGAGGGAGTGAGAGCATGCAGAGCATCACTCTACAAAACAGGCAGCTACATAATGAGGGTGGTGAGTGTTCTTGTAAAAAGGGCCATGTCTGTAAAAGCGCGATAAGGAAAAAGCTAGATGCTGCGGCCAATAGTATTTTTAACTTAAAGGTACAGCCAGCCAACGGGGGGTGGGGGTGATATGTGATATGCTAACAAGTATATGTTAGCATATTACTTGTTGGAAGGGCACTTTCTTTAGCTGTGATTTGATTCTCCATCCGGTAGAAAAATGATGTAGGCAACAATTTAGACGTCTGGAGCCAGGCTATGTACCCACTGTACTGTTACAACATGTAAAGATTATATTTAGGTATTTTTTTCCTTCCTTCTTCTGTATCTCTACCTGTCCAGCACTGTTGCACCCCTCATTATTTTGTGGTTTTGGCTGCTAGACAAAAATGATTTGCTGTTTACCAGACCACCGGAAATATGACTTGGGCACTGCCTGGGTACCACCATTATCATGAAGAGACACATTCAAAGCCACAACACAAGCTGTTGCACGGTGTGCCAAGTTGTGTGTCTGTGTGCAGGCGGCAGACCGGTTCTCGTGTACGGTAATGAAGTTGCAGGTGCTGAGGTAGATTGGGGCCAAGGACTGTGAAATTGCTTCTGGTGTGACCACAACACTCTAGCTGATAGGGAGTGTTTATATAGACAACAGAGAAAGAAAAGGGACATCCTGCAGATTCTGGGAAAAGCTGTAAAAAGATGATCTGTGCCGTAAAGGCTCATACCGACTGACTTTGACCCTGTCTGTATTCCCCCACCACATCTCACCCTGTCCTTCCCAGTTCTCACTTTTTCTAGTCTCTTTCATCAATGTATGATGGATGGATGTATTTCTCAGGTCAAGCGTACATGACCAAAGTTTCATTTTTAATATCCCAAACAGCACAGCCCTTGCACCGTGATTTCAATGGCGCGACTCACATTCCCTCTGCGTGGAAGTCTGGTGTTCTTCAAGCAGCAGTCAGCTATGTTAATTGGCTTTCTCTAAAACATATTGTAAACAAAAGAGGCTTAGAGAACGAAGGCACTAAAGAGGAAGAACAGAGTGTCTGTTCTTAAATAAATGGATGGAGAAATGACTTCGTTAAAAGAGTAGCAGCATGTGTGTTTAATCATCCAACAAAAAATGACATTCTTCCATTCAACATCTGATTTTGTAGTACAAGTTGAATATGGATTTCAACATAACAGAACTTTCCAGTCAGGGGTACTGAGCTAAAGCAGAAATCAGCAGCCATATCCATTAATCACAATCCCGGGCAGGCATACATAGTGTGGTCAGACAAATATTCAAAACCCACACACACAATATCTGTCTCTATTTCTCTCTCTGTCTGTCTCCCTGTTGTTCCCATCGCAGCGGGAACAGCTGACAAATTTCCCTCTTTTGGCACACCATCAGTAACATTTCACACCACACAAACACACACGAGAACACACAAACAGAAAAATCTCAAATCAAAACTATAGTATACCCAGACATTCCCATTGCACCAGCACAAAAACAACCCAGTGCCGTATTTTAATAAATCAGTTTGTTTTGAACTGGAGATCTCTTTCACATGCCTCTCTCTGGAACTTTTTTTTCAATCGATAAGCAGTTTGGCAGTTTAATAAAATCCATTTCAATCTCAATTTTGAGAGCCAGAGAGCCTGGATCCACAGATATGGTAGACAGGAAGAGACATGGGGAGAGAAAGGAAGTCACAGCTCCCCCCTCTAGCCAAAATGCATAGTGCCAGTGTTGGCCCACAGAGGGGTGTGTGTGTGTGTGTGTGGGGGGGGGGGGTCGGAGCACGTGGGTGGAAAATGCGGATATGTAAGAGGTATTACATCATTGTGCAACAAACTAGCGACTACAACTCAAATCCCTGAAGCTTAGGCTAAGGTGTTGTTTGGGTTTTTCCAATACCAGTTCTAAAACCATTTCACATTTAAAGGGCGAGTGCCTAAACGATGCCTAATGAACACAAAACAAGTGGCTTGTTTGTTGCTAAAGCCATATGGTGAAATAAAAAAAATAAAAAAAGTTAATTTAAAATGTGATAACGATATCTTATTACACCTGTCTATTTCTGTTAAATAACCAAAAGTAAAACCCCTGGACGGCAGAAGGGTACTTTACGACAACATTGAATAAGCCTATAAGGAGTTGTTTCACTGACAACTCAGACGACGGCAGTGGCCAGGGTGCAGCTGGTCGTCGCGGGGTCTTTAGCTGCAGACTGTTGAACGTCCTTGTGTTGGAATCTCTTTAAAAGGTCTTTAAGCCAGCTACTAGCTAACAGTAGACTAACGTTACCTGCTGCCACGTGTAGTGTTAACTAGCGTCACATGCAGCAATGCTTCTGCTGCCTAGAACGTTTTGGACTTTATGGGTTAAGCGCAGGCATTTGGTCGTTCAGTCATTGAGGACCCAAATTGGCACCTGGTTTTGATACCCAACCCTACTGAACCTTGGCAAGTTATTCTTCTTCATATCCCACCTCTCGCTATTTATCTGTCCATTTATTTATTGACCACATTCAAATTACCTCAAAAAACTACCAGATGCAACTTTGTTTTCCCTCTTTTTTTTAATCCGTCTCATCCACTCCACCTTCACCATTATTTTCTTTAAATTCTCCCATCCTTTCTTTTCTCTCTCTCTCTCTCT
>NC_048411.1:28139518-28159405 GCF_013103735.1 Etheostoma cragini | reverse complement strand
CCCCCCCCCCCCCCCTCCTTGCTTCCTGTGCCCCCTTTCCATAGCCCTTCAGGCATAGCTGGGAAACGGAGTGGTGATCTCTGGAGCATGCACACCGATACAACACAAACAAACACACACACGCACAATAAAATAATACTAAAAGGAAACGAGGAGCTGGGATAATGGAAAACTGTGACCGTCAAACATGATTCTGAATGTCAGGTGATATCTGACAAGTCTGAGAGGGACAGCGCCCCATCACACTGTGTCCCAGCATTTTTTCAAATGTCATTGATTGTTATCAAGGGACAGGGCGCTAAAAGTAAAAATGAACTTGCATGTGATAGCGCAAAAACCATAGATTCTGATTATAGACAGGCAGTTAATTTTATTACTGATAGAGGCATCTTATACATCTGTAGAAAGAACAAACACAAAGTACAAACAAAAGATACATTATAAAACATATGTCACCGATTGCTTGCATGATTTTTAAACTGTCTTTTAAGTCCTATGTTTCCAGTAGAATCAAATGTATTTAACGTCATAGATCTCATGACAGATGATATTTACAAAGACCTTTTCAAAGAAAAATACACATTTGTCTGTCCATTCATTTGGTCCGAATTGTGTAAACTCAGGTCTGAAGAGCTAATGAGTAGGGAAGGGTACTGTGGAAAAAAGTTGGTGCCGATACTGATGCCAAGACTTTGATACTGGTTCCTGAAGACTTTTTATATATCAATTTTATTTCATCAATTTTTATTTCAGTTGCTTTACACCTATGTGACTCACACTGTAGAGAGTTCACAAGGTAATCATGGACACTCCTATGTGGCAACACAAGGGGGGGCCCATGGTCCCAGGCCCACCAATAGGAAGAGACAACACCCCTGTGGGGGGTAAGAACTTTCTGTTAGACCAAAGAAAGGGGGCATTCTACAGAGCTCCAGGGTGAAGTAAAATGGCCCACATCAATGTGTGTCATGTAATCATTTTTTTTTATTCCTTGTACACAAGTTCTATTATTATTCCAGCTATAACAAACCACTTAAATAAGAGACATGTTTGTCTTCTCTCCTAACTGACCAACTGGACCATGTCACAGTCCTGCTCAAGAGAGTCCCCAAAACACACACATAAAGCCTTATCCTACAGATGATTTATAGAAACCCTTTCACATGACATCTGAGTAGATAGAAAGATATGTATTGAACCCAACAAAATGGGAAATTGTGTTACAGCAGCAGAATATCAGGCACAAAGCACATAATATAAATATAAATGAAATACTTACATTCAATATACATGGAAAAATAAAAGGATAAAATACAAGAACAAATATTTGAATATATACAAGTTGAGAATACAAAAATGTGCAACTGCTTAGCTAGTAATGATAAATATGTAGATAACCCTATTGTGCAAGTTTTGTGATGTCTCACAGTCTTATCTAGCACCCAGTGATGAAGTGTTAAAAAGTTGTATTGCCTGTGGTTGGAATGATTTCTTGTAGCGGTCCAGTACAGAAGGACAGTGAAATATCTCAATTTCCCTGCAGACGGCCTGTGGCCAGAAACTCATCCGTGTGAATCCGATTTTTATCTACTGTGCAGAGATTCAGTAATGTATCTGTGGTCAAAGCTACTCTGACACATAGCTCTTACTAAGACCTAAGCCTTAATCATATTGTCCCTTTCCCAATCTCTCTATGTCTCCGAGTGTACATTACCCCTTGTCTAACCCTGCATCTTGTTTTGTGTATTTGAGTGTCTGTGTGCTTTGAGTGCATATATAACGTATAAACCCTTTCAGTGGTAGTGAGTGAGAGACAAGAGAGACACAAGGAGTAATTCATTAAGAATCTGAAAGACTTAAGGCAGTGTAACGGCATAGTACTGTACAGAATAAATTCTACATGTACAGTTCAGTAAAGAAAGCCTTGCTTTATTAAATGGCAAGAAATCAGGATTTCCTATATGCATGTCTCTTTTGCTATTTCCAGAAAGTTGGCCACAGAGAAGCCAAACAGCCTTTGCTTTCTAGAAACAAGAACTTATTTAGGTGTAACCTTTTTTTGATCACAGCAAGGGGGAATACACCAGTCTCTCTTTGCAACCAAAGCTCCACAGCTTCATTAGCAGGTCTAGTTTTCTGAGTCAAAGATGGTAGGTCAGAATGACCTCGTAGTCGGGGGCAATGGAGAACTTGTCATTTTACTATGAGCTGTTGTGTGCCTGGTGGAGGGTGCTATTAATGTTTTGCCAGAAGGCAGGTTGTAAAAACTGTGACTGTATGCTTTCAGGCTAAATAAAAGCTGTGGTAAAAGCTCTAGTCTTGCCCACAAGGTCACTGCTTGTGCTACTTGGTTACCACTAGCAGGGATAATATGAGGTTCTACCAAGCAGCCACTCCAGGGCCTGACAAGTGAAGCCAATGCTGGAGTGCCTTAAACCTGCATTCCATCTCATTTCCAGCAGGGGGCGACTCCACTGGCTTCAAAAAACAGTCCATTTCAATAGAACTTTATCTTAATCTCTCACTGTGTTATTTCAAATGTCCTGTTCAGTGTTTGGCAGCACAATGTCAACAACAGATAACTAGCTAGCGCTACCTGGTAAGTTTGCAAATGTTCTGTACTGATGTACATGCAGATGAACGGCAGCAGTTTCAAGAGGTCTGCGTATAGAGGCCGGCAAAACTCTGCTGGATGACTCGCTGCAGAAGGTTAATAAACAGTGACTTTTGTTTGGGTTTAGCTTAGCGCGGCGCCACTGAAAAAATAGAGACAGTGGCTTAGACTTGACACATCATCCTCCCCAGCGCCGCCCTTTTGTCCAAATATGGTCAACTTTGGCACCAAAATATCAAAATATTAAAATGTTAACAGTTACTAATATTCACGGCAGGAGCTGGTCGAACTTAATTCAAAATATGTCTTGCGAAAGCTCCTGTGCAATTCATGCCATCACAGAACTTGCATTGTTTTGAGAGAGGGAATCCTGGAAGATTTCTTCTCAGCAGAGGGGCCAGGGCAACAGGCACCACCAGGGACATGAGACAAGACAAGTAAGGCTAAAAGAGTATATAGAAAGAAGTCCCACTAGGGGAATACAAGGAGACATCATGATGACAATGATTGAGGAGCAAGTGGTTAAGTATAGTAGTTGTAGTGCAAAGGTAAGGCCACCTCCAAGGCCAGAGGCAGAAGAGTAACAAGCTGGGGGGAGAGGAAACTCTGTCTGGCAGAAGCTCAGTAGCAGTAGAATCAATTCTCTGTGTGGGATAAACAGAACAATGCTAAGAAAGAACAAAGTTTGGCTGAAAACAGTATTCTCTCAAGTTTTGGAGGCTAGTGTCCTTATCACTTAAAGAAGCATGACATGTTGTAGTCGAGTCACCAACTGTCGAATCTGAGTTGAGTCTCCAGTCCTCAGTGTTTGAGTCCGAGTCCACGCCACTAAAGAAGGGTCCAAATCGAGTCACCATTACCTAAGTTTGAGTTGAGTCTTGAGTCCCTAGTGTTCGAGTCCAAGTCGAGTCATCAAAATTGAGTCTACGTTGAATTCCAAGACTGCCTACATTTCTCCACTCTTGCACCTAAAAAAAAAGCTGTAATACTAATAAAAGAGGGTCCACATTACACAAAAAGGACACCACTGTCATGAGTGCAAGCAAGTTTATTTATTGACTTTTTAGCGGTGCTCATTCCAGCATTGGAGGTAAAATCCGAGTAGGTGACTTTCACAATCCGGGGTGCATCTCTCTGCATTTTCAAAATGTGAACATATAGCAGGGAGCCCGCGAATCATGCACTAAAGCTGCATATATCAATATCAATACCTTTGTTACAAGAGTAGTGAAAGTATGAGCGATAATGCAAGTGAGGGAGGTCAGTGAGCGTGTTGTCAAGCAAGGAGAGCGAGCGGTATCCGTGTCTCACTGAGAAGGGGGGGCTGGGAGGAAAAAGAGAGAGAGAAAAAAAGAGATCCCAAAGACGCCGTAAGATGAGTTAACAATTAACAAGAAGGTTCTCAATCTGAGTTTATATTTCCTTTGAGTCCAAGTCTAAGTAAAAGTCACCCGTTAGCAAGTCCAAGTCAAGTCCCGAGTTCAGGATAGATTGTTGAGTCGGACTAGAGTCCAGAGTATAGAGACTTGAGTTTTGGACTGGTAGTCCATCACTGACGTGTAGTGGCAAAAATGTAAAAATCTAGTTTGTTTAAGATATGCTCCAAACACAGATCTGATCAGTTGAAACATGTTAAAGTGATGGTTTGGTGTAATTCCACCCTAGTGTCTTCTGCACCATCACCTCAAGCCAAAGAATCTCTCTCTCTCTCTCTCTCTCTCTCTCTCTCTCTCTCTCTCTCTCCCAATAAATGTCACGTTGTAACACAAGCTAAACTTATCCACATCGTAGCAGAACACTTATTGATGATAACGAGGCAGTAAAACCCATGACAGTCTAGCGAGCTACAGAATATTTTTATCTCACATTCTGGGCTACACACAACAGTTCAACAAGTCCGAAAATTGGAAAAGAATAATTAACAGCTGCTGCATTCTCTCCCCTTCTCTTGTCTGAGCACAGTGTGCCTGTGCGGCAACATCAGGATTAAACACAGGATTTCCACACCGTGATAATCCACTGCGGTAAAAAGGATATTTTAAATGAAAATTGTAATTGTTACCGTCAACATTTATACCTTGGTTTACATCACTTTGTTAATCGTTACATCCCTAGTTGGGAGTCGCCCATGCGCAGTAAGTACTGCTACCTAGTCAGTTGCAGAGTATGAGGGTGATGAAATACAATCAGATAACATAAAGAAAGGTACATAGACACATAAAAAACACATTTACAACAACAATACCAGACCTATACAAAGTCAGTTAGATTTCGACAGAAGTGCTATGGCAGAATGGACCGAACTTTTGCCAAAGTGAGTCCTTCTACACCTAAGAGTCCTGTTAGTGCGGCAACGTGGCAGCAGTGTAAAGTGTGGATATAGAGGGGGATTGGTGTCACGGACAATGGTGAGGGCAAGGTGTGGGATGGCTCCATTGTTCATGTCTGAGATGTCGGGTGTGGGGGAGCTGATTAGCTTGATTAGTTTGATAGCTGAAGAGTTTCTTTTCTATTTGATCAACCTAATTTATAATCTTAGCGCTCCATCCTCAAAGACCTGCAGGAAACACTGCTGTGTGTGTTAAAGTTAAAGAGCGTGCAGGGTTATTTCAGTTTCTTTTTTCGCTGCCTTGCTGTGACATACAGGATGTTTCATTAATCAGCAGTCAGATCCTTTATTGGCAGGTTCACAAGCTCAGTCCAGATATCCTTTTTCTGTGGGTATCAGTGAAACAATTGCTCTGTGCACAGCCTTTCCCACACACACAAAGCGAGCCTGTTGGCTACATCAAGATAACCCTTGGCCTTAAAGACAGGCATAGAAGTGTAAGAAGGAAGAACAGCGAGGCCCATTGAAATGATTTGTCCCTCCTACACTTTCAGAACAAAGCATTTAAGGACGTTGCAATATGGTTGGACCACGGTGGATAAAATAGGTAAAGAACTGAAACAAGGGTTTTTCCCTCATTGCTTAATCTCTTTCACAACAGCCTAGATACCTAGATGTCTAGATAGTTGTTACAATAGACTTCAGTTCAAATCACATGCCTTGAGTCTCCAATTTTGGACCAAAAGCAAAGCACAAGCTTACTAATGCCAAATAGAGGGCGACTCTACTGCCTCTTAAAAGAAGTCTGATTGAGAATTGACCCCACTTCTCACTTGAATTAATACCTCAGCTTAGCTGGTCAGTTAACAGTCCTTCCGGGATTATTCAATGTTGGGATTGCAGAAGTTCACGCAAATTCAACCAATCACCGTCAATTTGGTGCGACTCGCAATTTTCAACAATCACCGCAACTTTTCCGCAAATTTGACCCATGACCGGAGTTTCCCACGACTTCAACCAATCCCAGCAGTCCCACGTGCCAGACTTTGTATCAGTATATGACTCTGAGAGCCACTGACCAAACGGGAGTGAGAAGGGGATGGAGTCACACGTACGCTGCCAAATTTCCTTGTTTATGAAATGAAGAGAAGACGTGTGTACGGACGGATGCAGGAAAAACCGGAGTTGAGAATTACAGGATGAACTAAATTGAGGACAGCGACGCTCGTTGTAAGTGCAATGATAAATTAAAATTAAAGTCCAATAAGTACCAAACCGTATGAATATCATACAGTTTAGACAGTATACATTCAGTTAGCAAATTACGAAACAATGTAAAGATCTACAAGCCACTGACAGACATGTTCAAATTTGCTTTCATTCAATAAATTATTATTTTTGGTCTTAAATCCACCAGCCATTTTCATATTATACTAACATTGGCAGCATCCTGAGCCGTTGGTAAGGTAACTATGGAAAACTCAGCCGAGATTAATTAATTTTTTTTGTTGAAAGAACTATACCCCAAAAAAAAATCGAAACCTTTTTTTGCTACTTTCACTATCTCTTGCCACTTGCAATGCAACAAAAATACAAATAATTATTGCAACTATTTTTTACAAAAGCTCTCACAAAATCAAACATTTTGGGCCACGACAATCTCAAAAAAAGCCAGCAAAATCCTGGAGGGACCGACTAATTACCACCAATTTTCAACTAGAACTGTGTACAGCAGTACATGCTGAGGAACGGCAACATTACCCAGAGGTCCTGGCTAGGGGAAAATTGCGAAAACCAAAATGTAAACTCTTGGCTTCAAAACCGCAGTCCACAAACCAACGGATAACGTCACCAATGCTACGTCCACCTTTTTTTTTTTTTTACAGTTTATGATCTGAACTAATCTGCCTTTACTCAGTGTTTCCTTTGCGATTAATTTGTATCTGTTTGTTTACTTTTACTGTTTTCCATATCTATTTCAATGACAGAAAATCAATATTATCAGTAATAAATGAACAAATAATAAAGCGTACTTGGTGCTGCCTTTGTGCTGCTTCCAGTATACAGCTCAAATCAACAAATTGCTTTAATTAAAAAAAGTGCAGTTTTCTACTGACACTATCTTTCAACTAACTCAAAAAAAAAAAGGAAAATAAAAGTTTACTATCTTAGATTTTCGTTATGTGTTCATCGCCCAAGCTGACATCACAATGACACTTTAGAAAAAAAATATATATTTTGCAGCCCTGACACACCCACCCACTCCCAGGATAGAATTTAACATTTTCATCCCACAAACATCACTCACATCCTCACAAACACTTTTCTGCTAGAACCTCAAATTCAACTCATCAGATCCACAGTAATCCATCCTCACACTTCGTTTCTGCGTTTATAACATGTTTATCTAAATGCCAGCGTGCATGACCGTATAGCTTAATGTTAATTGGAGTCATTTGAATAGGTGGAAAGAATCAGGCCAAGTCTTTTGAACCTTGCAACCGGACTTGTCACAACAGCTTCAGTATCAGTATCATCTTAGCAAATGACAGAATTATAATTGCACGGAAAGTAGAATTCATTATCTCTATTATGAATCTTTATTAGCTGTGTAAGAAAGCAACTGTGGAAGTGAGTGCATGTCTTTGTGCTGTGTTATTATTGCTTTGCAGCTCCTGTAGGCTACTTATTATAAGTAAACATGGAGAGCAATCAAGTGAGACTTGGAACATTGTGTAAAGCGCCGGGCAGTCCTGGGCCAAATCCTCGTGGTGATATTCAGATCCGTGCTCTAGGCGGATTCACTACTTGATAAACTTTGTGTCTGTTAATGATGCTTTGAAAAGCAGTTTTTTTGGAGAGAAAAAATAAGAAGGAAGGACAAATGTCCGTCCCCTCTCTTGTCCTTGCTTCCTCTCTTGACTCTATTCTTGTTAATGGAGTGTCGATTTATGTGTCTTTGGTGGTGTGCTGTGGGAAACTAATCTAATTGGATGGACGGGGGGAATAGATTGTTCAACCAAAGACATGGTAGGATAATGAGGACAAAAGCCCTGGCACAGAATGAGTGTGATACATACAGGGTGAGACATGCATACATGTATGTCTATTATTCTTTGTCTCTGTCTCTGTCTCTGTCTCTCAATCTCACTTTGAGCATGATATCAATATATTAAAGAAAGAAATGTTAATGTGGATTTTCCCAACATCTGTGTACTGTAAATTTGAGTGTGAGGAAAAGGGTTTTGACATGTTGTACAGGGCTTATCTTGATCTCCTTCAAACAGCCAGAACTTTGCGGCCGGCAGCATTTTGCCTTCTTTCGCAGATAATTACCAGTTTGTGTGCTATTTGTCTTTGCTCAGCGGGGATTTGTGTCATGCCCTCTAATTGCACAAAGAGGAAGTGGATGGTACAGTAAATGGCCTGTATTTACACATCATTACTTCAGCAAGAAAAATCTCCTGGAGTAAAAACATGCAAACGCCTTTTAATTAGTGAGACAAGAAGAAAGAGAGAGAGAAAACCAAACAGAGATACGAGTTGAGACAGGGACAGCGCCCCAGTTGAAAAACGGGGATTGAGTAGAATGTGTACTTTGATGCACACACTCTTACAAAGATTGAGTTGCAACATAATGATCTCAGAAAGTGTGATTGAGTATTGGCGCTGTCTAGTGGATGAAGTGTTGAACAGGGAGATGCCAGTGTAATAATAAACCATTATAAGTTATGTAACACCAAGAACAGTTCTGGCTGTACTGAGTTGCAACATTACAATAATTGAATGCCATCCAGTAACAAATTAAGCAAATACAATCATACCTTTAGCAACTACAAGTTTTTTTAAAGGACAATTCAGGCGCAAACTGAACATAGGGGTTAATAACACATACGTAAGTACCAAGCCGATCGTTCTCTGGGATATGTTTTCATGCTAATCGAATGTGACGAGTTTTAGCGCAAACCCGTAATTAGCTTATAATGCTAGTCGTCGGGACACTCAAAATTAAGAAGAAATCGCTATTTCTAAACCACTAACAAGGCTCAGAATAGCACCGCACTTCCACGGTAGCATAATGAGGGTCCCTACATGTAAAATGAGGCGTTGAGAACTTTGTAAGTGAACAGACTAGAGCTCAACCGATTTTTAAGGCCAATACCGATACAAATATTTGGTTATTTAAAAATCCGATATTCCGATGTATCGGCCGATGTATAACTAAAAAAGAAATCCAGAAACAAGTAGCAAAACATAAACTGATTTCCCTAACATTAGTTATTTGTAGTTATTTAAGAGTTCTGAATAAAATAATTTGATTATGATTTTTTATTGTCACAACAGAACAGATGGACATCTAAATATATTAAAGTTCTGATAAATAAAATGTATAAAAATCCAAACGTAAGATATGTCCTTTGAACAAAAACACATTAACAAAAAAAAATCTGTCTTGCCAACAGGGACGCTGTAGAGGGCCCTCTGGTGGACAACTATGCAACACCAACACTCATAACATGGTTGACAGTCCATTTTTATTTAATTTTTAACAATTCATTTATCAGAATCATTTATTGGTCATTTTAAATGATTATGATGAATGGTTATATGGTTATATTTAGTTTTTTTATAGGCCATTATTAATGCAGATACCAATATTGTGGAAAATGACTAATATCAACTGATAATATTGGTAAGCAGATATATTGGTCCGGCTCCAGTACAGACAGTTTATTAAATAAGATGTACAGGCTGGCGCCATCTCGGGATGACAGTCATGACCAGTCGAACGCCGTGTAACCAGTAACATAGCTCAAGCACGGCGTTAGTCAATCAACTGGCCGTGACTGTTTTACCAGATGGCGCTGGCGACTAGCGTTATAAGATAATTAGGGATATGAGCTAAAACTGGTCACATTCGATTAGCATGAAAACATATCCCAGAGAACGTATGTTATTAACCCCTAGGTTCAGTTTGCGCCGGAATTGTCCTTTAAGTGAGAAGTCATATTGATACCTCAATGCTTCAAATCAAATCAGTCAGATGAACTGTGGGCACCGTAGGCTCAGCACACATTTGTTGTTTTTTTAAAGAAGTACTGTAGGCAAAAAAAGAGGCATTTATTTGCGCAGCATGCAAGTGTTGATTTGCTGAGATTAATGGTGTCAAGTTAACACTGTGTCCGGTGAAATGAACTGTCACACCAGCTGGGGCTTGCTTGGAGGACAGCACCATTACCTACATAATCAGACAATCAACGCTGTCCCACAATCTCATACACACACGCACACGCACGCGCAAGCACACGCACCAGTGGACCTTACCTAGTCTGTGTTGAAGGGCAGGTGCATGTCACAGTCGGATTTCATATTAAATAACTTGGCTTTACGTTTTAGGTCAACAGATCCATAATTATCAAAGTGTTCCCAGCCACAGTGGGAGCTAAATGTCAGTAGAGTTTAACTGCTAGTTTGTCAGCTGAGCTCTTTATCAGCACTCACTCTGAACCCCACAAAGACACACAAAAACACACTTAAACCCGTCTCACATATCTAAACTAAATATTTTTCACTGACAGATGGTCTCTTTTTAGATAAAGCATCTTGTCTTCAAGCATGACCCAGAGTGATACCTGTGCCCCCATCCATAATATCCCACACAGATAATGTTGGGTGTTCACTTCAAGGTCAGCACAATGAAAAACAAAAAAATGGTCTGTTTTAAATTCTGAAAAAAAACCACATGAAATTAACTTGTATTTGTCCCCTTTAACGTCCAAAACTATAGACGAGATATTAGGTTGATAATATGCTCTATTATCCTTACTGCTAACATACCTATAACAAATGAAGACAATATTGCAGATAGAATGCCTCTGAAGTTAAAAATTGTACTCACTTTAAATGTAGAGAAAAAACAGGTCAAAAACTACTTAAACATTGATTTCAGAAATTCAAGCTATAATCATGCATAATCTTGTGGTAAACAAATCATCAGATAATCAAAGCCTCGCCATTTGGTCCCTTCCCCAAAGCAATTGACATTTAAGCCACGTTGTCTTGTCAGATTAGTCAAGGCTTTATGCATTTCATCCCAATAAGTCAATGTTCAAGATGATGACATTAGGTCTCTACATAGACAAAGAAACGGTTGACTTTCTAATTATATATAATTATTTTCTAACACTATAAAAAAGCCACAAATAAGTCTCATCAAAGTAAGCAGTATACTACATACAATGCTGTTACTCCTTTGTGATTCCTGCAACATCAACAGCCAAACACAATATGAAATAAACAGTATTGTAAATTTCTGTTCTTCCACGATTTAAACTTTGCTATTTTAGTCAGATGAACTCTATTTGCCATGTAGTGGTGTATCAAACAGGTGTGCCTCGGTCAGCTCCTTGGGAACACACAGCTAACTAACGTGTGGTTGGTAGGTGTGACACAGGCAGATTAATCTATAACAGATGGACAGAAGCACCAGGACATAGCCACAATGTCACCCTGAATAAGATATTAGATTGACGTCTGCCGTCCTAATGAGTAAAACCTTTCAATGATATAAAAGTTAAAACAAAGAATTGATGAATAGATAATGGCAATGCAGACGTTACGTTGCTCCTACTGTTATGTGGGTGATGTATTTCCCGTCTGCATATCATTTATTTCCAGTGTTGCAAGTGGAGAATCTCATCTCAATGTAATTTCCACGGGGAGTTTTAAGACATGGCGTTCGCACCCGTGCACACACAGTGCGTAAGTCACTTTCACACGTGCTGCCTCTCTCTCCCTCCCTCTCTCTCTCAGCCGGTTTCTTGCTCTCACACCGTGCACAATATCTCATTTCAAATGGAAGAAGAATGATTCGAGAGGCTTGTACATGGATTTTTCACGCCTGTGTCAGGTTGAAATGACATCACATAGTCCACTGCCTTTTACCCCTTGGCTAAGGAGATGGCTTCGCAAACTCATCAACCACCTCATTAAGGTCTATCAGCGAGAGTCACACTCACTAAGACCAACCTTGATCCCACACAAAGGGGTGATGTGCAAATAGGTGTAAACACAATTGTGCACACACACACACACACACACACACACGCACACACGCTGAGTGGCAGTCAGAACTGACCTCAAACAGAAACTGCACATCTGACTAGTCTGTAAGTGCACATACTGTAAGGTAAATGTTGACATTTTATCGTGAATTTCATGTCACTAAACAAGCCCTGCGATAAATGTAGTGGCAGTAAGTAATGTGCGTATTTAGATGGCATACACATCAGATTCCCTCAATATTGCCAGAGGTTGTTGCTCAGTGCAGCCAAGTTCTGTAAGTGTCCATTCAGGCAAAAAAGGGAGTTTTCAAGTTGTTTAAAAAAATTTAAAATACCATTTTGAAAACCTCCAATTCCTTAACTGGGGACACATGATGGGACTGTGCTTCCTTTTCGCATGAAATTGATTTAGGGCAAAATGATAACTGTGAAACAAACAGGAAAGCGGTTTATTTTCAAGAACCAACAAAAATCACAACTTTTTTTGTTGCAACAAACACACAAAAGACATCACAACTTTTATTGCAATTTCTTTGACAAACATTCCCGCAAAATTAGGCATTTTTGGGCCCCAACAATCTCAAAAAAAGTCTGCAATCGTGTACAATCGTGTGTGTGTATGTTCTTGTATTTGTGTTGTGTTTATGCATGTATAGGTTTGTGTCTCATGTCTTAACTTCCAACCTATGCATAGATAAAGACTTCCACTGTTCTCTGGACTCACTCCGCCATGAGATTTATGACCGGTCATGTCTATGATACACATTGTATTTTATGTCACAGGGTTGGGTGGTCTTCTCTCCAGGAGAGAAGTGATACTCACTGGTATCTCTTTATCTATAAGGCCCTCGTGGAAAACAACCATGTTACCTTACAGAATTGCTTTGTCACTCAGAGAGGTTTTATCAGACTTGCTCTGCTGACTGGCGTTTGCTTCATACTTCACAAGCTCAGTCTGAACTTGAAAAAACTGTTTTTCAGTTTAGTGCGCCTGACTTCTGGAACAAATACAGTCCCTCCCTAAAATCAACTCACTTGTACTTTTTGGTGTAGTCGCTTTCTATTATTTTTATGATGGTATTGTGTCTTCTCCGTGTTGTCGTTTTATTATTTTCACTCAATGTCATTGTAAATGAGGGCAGCACCTCAACGATCTCTCAAGTATTAGTAAAGGTTGAGTGTATGAAGACTGTGATGTGACCTGGACTCCACTTTTGATTGCCAAGGGCTGAGTCTAGACATACATGTGTGTTTGTGTTTTCTTGTCTGCCGAGCTCTGCACACAAATCTTTCCCTAAATCCAGAGATGAAGCGCCACTGGCACAGGCCCCTCTGCGCTGATAGGACAGGGTTAGGGGTTCATTCCAGGCAGATGGACAACAGTCACAGTGCATTGTGGGTATATGCTTTTCTGCCATATCTGGACTAGCCTGATAAGGCAAAAAGAGCTGGCTAAGGATCAGGGCGGGTAAAACCTCGGTCTTTCCCCCTCTCTCTCTGTCGCTCTCTCTCTCTCTTTTGTCGCAGCCTGTCTTTTTCAAAACCCTCATTCATTAGCAGGTTTTCCCTCTCCATCACGGTCATGTCTCCCTCCCTAATTCCATCTCCTCTAAAGTTCTCAGGCTCTTCTAAATCACATTGTTTTCTCATTCTATTCCTGTTTTTCTATGCGTTACATTGGACCTCTTCACTCCTTTCCCTTTCCTGAATAATTGTCTCATTCTCTTAGCAATTCCTTACTGCCTTCAGACGTCGACATCTCTCTATTTCTCTTTCTCACAGAAAATGGGATTTATTTCCTTTTCTTTCCAACGTTGAAACACCGCATCCCCTCCCAGCTCTCAACTCTTCCCTTACTTTTTCCTCTCTACTCTTGCTTGTCAGCCCACAAACACTAAGAAGCAGGGACATGTGAGGAACCTGGAGGACTCATGGGTGGTGGTAATTGAATCTGATGGAGGGTGTGAACTAAGACTGTATATCTCCGCAAAACTCACAATTTGATTCGTGTGAAGTTCAGGGTGCTAGAATTTGACAATTTCGGAAATGCATTCTAATATTTTTCATACTATATGAAATCCTGGCAGTTTTCCTTCCTTCCTTCCTTCCTTGCTTCCTTCCTTCCTTCCCTTCTTCCGATATCAGAAAGGCGACAGTGGAGTCAGCTTCCACATTACCATGAAGCCTGGCCACATGTTGCTGGCTGCTCTGGTGTATCATGATGATACATCTCGTGGTGAGGGGCTAAGCATAATTAAGCCGGGGACTGACGCCATCCGATGCTCTGCTGCGCTCCTACCATTTGACTGCCACTTTAATTGCTTTTCTTCCCCCTATTCCCACATTGCTAACCTGACCCGTTCTATCAATCTATTCAATTCCCGGGGTGGGGGTGGGGAGGGGGTTGTCTCCACACAAATGCAAATATAGGAGCAATAGACAGATAGTGTGTGTGTGTGTGTGTGTGCCCATACATTTGTGAGTGAATACATGAATTCTAACTTCACGTATATTCATTAATGTCTTCACATGTCCCAGTGGACGTTTACTCTGCATCATCATGAGCTGGTGTCAGCCAATGAAATGACTCATATGGGTTTCTCTCTGCACCTGTGGTGCAGAGCTATGGAGAGTGAGGTTTCCCCAAAATAGCTACTCTCATTTACAACCTCTCTGTGGTCTAGGCTTTCTGTGTCTGCCTTCCTTTGGCAGCAGCTACTGTGAGGCACCGGATCCTCTTTATGAGGTAGACACACACACACTCACACACAAACACAAACAAAAACATGCGTGACCTCTGCTGATCAACAGCTAAAAACAAAGGTGTTTCTTCTGTTTTTAACGCAGCTCCACTCAACCGTGCAATGTTTGCCTGTCCTCCTGACCCGTGACTTTGACCTGAGACAGGACTGTCAGGACTTGTGTACGAATGGCGGTGATCCTTCAAAAGAAACATGGAGGACAAAGCAACACATGCGGCAACAAAGAGAGAGCAAGCAGCAATCCTGAAATAGTAAGCCACAATGTGATGTCAAGCTAGAAAGAGCAAACTCTTTTAGTTAGCTCAGATCAAGTCGTTATCTTTCTTCAACTAAATTAACAAAAAATCTTTAAAAAAATTCTAGAAAGAACAACATGGCAATAAAGACCAAGGATTTATTTGTTTGGACCGACAATGAGGTGGAACTGTTACTGACAGGTATGTAAGCCTACCTAACCGGTAAGACTGACTGATGTGCGTTGTTGTTTCCAAAGGTCTACGTTTGAGCCCATCCAGACTGCAAAGCAACCCCGGAGATTTTAAACCAAAACAGGGACGGCAGTATTTCCAAATGTCTCCATTTTAGGGGCTTGGAAATGCCAGAGTACTGTGTACTTGAGGCGTAAACTTAGCAAAAGATATCAGTTTTACAACGTTCTAGTGCAGATGTAGAATAAGCAGCAACATGAGACACTTTTCTGTAAGTAAGGGTCAAGGACACCCAATTACATAAAATATATAAAATGTCTAATTCGATAACCAATCTGCTGTAAGTCCCCGCGGTCAGTACTTTGCACTAATTAGCATTTTAATGATTCAGCAACCAACCCATTTGAAACTGAAATGACCTTTAAAGTTGAACGCACAAGACCAATGTGACATTTGAGCAAGCTTTTTTTTTTTTTTTTTTTTTAAGTGATCCCATTTTAACAGAATTAATTGAGTCACAGCGCCAGATGTAATCTGTTAAGAGCCAAAAATTTGAAAGCTGAGCAAGCCCATTCATGTTCTCCATTAATGATCTCCAGTCCAATATTTCTTCATGGCACGGAGGAAGAGCAATGTGCCGCTGTACCTCTCACCGTCATGGAGTGACAGGGATAAAGCTTCATTACATAAGGTTGCTTGCAGGGCTGGAGCTGTTGCTCAGTGGCACAGAACCTGCCAACAATCCTGCAGAGCACCGGGCACACATTCATCTTTACATAGACTTCCTGCATCCTATTTTCTCTGCCCCTTTCCGTCTGCTCATTCAATCATTTCTCCTCACTTGGCTAATTTCTTTCTTTTCCCATTATTATTGTGTCTTTTCAACTATTTTACTGCCAACACGTGTATTCCTCTCTCTCCCTTTCTCTCTGGGAAAGGGATGCATCTTACTTTCCTCCTGCCTTTTGGGATCAGGCAGAAAAGCAAGCAAAGGGAGAAGGGGTGTCTAAGTCTCAACTTGTCCTCATGGAGTGTATAATCCTCTTGATGTTCTGCCACTGTTGATGCACACTTGTCCTGCAGACCTAGGCAGAACACCTGCTGTGCAAAATATCTAAGAAACAGGAAGAAATCCATGTTTTGTATTACATTTTCTATGTACACACTTAATGCTGATTCATGCATCTGCGTTCAGTCCACGCCTTGGGTCCATTCATAGGTACATGGAGATACCACCCCTACATGGGAGCCTACGCTGTAGCCTGACGTACCTTTCGAAAACTTTAACTATGCTTTGCGCTTATGCACGTCTTTTGGCCATGGCTTGGTTGTGTGCCTTTCCCCCGACTCATTCCCGGGTTATCCTTCTCCATAAACAACATGAAATCAAGGAGAGGGTTAACGTTTCTTGCTACAGATTATCCATCATGGTCAGAAAGCACAGGGGAGACACTTTGTTTCTCTCACTCTGACTCTAGAGTCAGTAGTCTCTCCGAAACTAAACACTGTCACTCACTCACTCGCTCTACCACACACTCCCCACGCACACACACATACCGGCCCTGCTATTCTTTTCAAGAGATCGACGCACACGCTAACGCACAAGTATAAACATCAGGCCATTTACGTAGGCTACGGCAAAAGCTCTGCGTGGAGCCTCCGCATGACCATAAATCTGCCTTTAGAGCGGCTGTGCCTCAGGAGGTTCCCCTGGTTGTCCTTTAACCACAAAGTTGACGGTTTGATCCCCAGCTCCACATATTTAAGTTTCTTTGAGCAAGACATCAAACCCCAAGTTGCTCCAGGCAGCGCCGCCACCAACGGTATGTGAACGGGAGAGTGAGAGGAAAATTGTCCTATGTAAACTATATAATGTGAAGCATTAATTTGTCCTGTAGTGAACCGACTTCATCGAGTAACTGCTTCTAAAAATGATCTCCTGAATATATTTCATCACCTCCTGTGTCATTGCTGTCCAATAAAACCCAACCTGTGATCTGTTCAGCCAGCGTACCTCACTTGCCTCATATTAAAATCATCTCCTACTGTAGCTGAGGCAGAAATTGAATTTTTATAGATACAGATTAATGTACCGTAGCTGAACTGTCTACTGTAGAAGTGGAAAAGTAAAATATGAAAAGAAGGGGAGGTACATCCTGCATAACTGTTGCAGAGAAATAATTTTCCTCAGGGGCATAAGAACAGGGCTACTTCAGTGCATAGCAAATATGTATTAAAAAAAAAATGACGTAGACGTGGATGTAGAATTTTAAAGGCTGTTTGTGGAAATGATTCATGACAGGATTGCAGAGATATTTATAGACTGACTGTTGTTTGGAAGCCAAAGTGGAGCACAGCTGTGCTAACTTCTTAGATGTAAAATGACAGTCATCCCGTCAGGGTAGGGGCTGCACCCACAGTCTAAAACTGAAGTGTGACTGCTCTATAAGAGATGGAATATTGACGGGATGGACTGGTTTGATTGGGCTGATACGGCCACAGTTATATCAGATATATTGGACAGAAGGAGAAATGGAGAGATGACAGAGAGAGAAGAGAGGAGGAAAGTTGGGGAGAAAGAGGGGAACAGAGAGAAATCCAGAACTGAGAGAGCGTGAGAAGGACTGAGAGTTGGCTGGAAGGACAAAAATAGCTGTGTGGCCATGCTGTTCATTTTCATTTTCCATGTCCCAATATCAAACTTACACACACACGCATGTGCACACACGTGTACACACGCACAGACAGACACACACACACACACACACACACACACAAACACACACACACTTCTACCTTTGTGTTAGAATGGACAATTCTCGCATTCCAACCTCCACACTTGCTCTTTCTCTCAGTCCAGTTCCCACCTCCATACTCGATATTTTCCACAGATGTTAAGTTGTACTTCAACATGCACTGGGAACAAATTCCTACTGAAACATAGACAGACTTATGCATACACTTGTATGCGCACAAGCACAGACTGCATCGGATAGAACCCACCCGGGGATGCTGTCCTATACCTGTTCCGCAAGATTTAGGGCTGTTCACCCCATTTAAAGGGGGCCAGAGTTGCAGATTGATTGGTAAGAGCTTGGTAGGAGTTGTAGAGAGTAAGAGAGAAATATAGAGGACAAATTTGCATACATGTGGTCCTAATTCCTGTGAGTATCGACACACAGGAAATCGGCCTATTTTCCACCAGATTTAAACATTGAGGTTTAATGTTACAGCTGATCTTCAAAGACTTTTGCATGCTCTTCATGAAGTATATGCATTCATGTGTGTGTCTGTGTGTTTCTAGTCAGCTGAGGAAAAAACCCTAGGGCCTCCACTGGGTACAGACTCCTTATCCATTTTTCAGGCAAGGGGAATTCTCTTCTATTTAAATAATCATTACAACTCTAAGCCAGAGAGGAAGCAGGCTATCACACACGCACAATAAAACCTTATGTCTCTTTGGTATTAGGTGCCTGCATGTGAGTGCTTGTGTGTTTTGTATGTTCTGTTGTATGTGTGTAAGCTATTTGGCTGAATGTGTGTGTTTTTTATTGTGGGGTTCTAGTGTGTTGGTCTATGAATGCCAGCACAGGGAAACGTTTCAGAGGAGGCATGCGGGGGAGCTAAACCTGCCCCTGCATGATTTAAGATGCCAGCACTCACAGGTAATGACCCGAGCGAGATCACTGAGACTGAAACAGTACACTGTGTAAGCTGCAGCAAACGGAGTTGGTAGGGAGAGGGATACAGACTGAGAGACAGCTGTTGACAAAAAGCTAACAACAATAGAGAGATCAATTAATGTACAGAGATGTGATGGCGAATAAAACAGAACAAAATGTTTATAGAGAGGAAACATAAATTTCTCCAGAACATACATCATAAAAGGAACAATGCAGATTCAACATATGCTCCCACTCCTAAGTGCGTTTTGAAAGGTTGAAAGTACGGGTGTCAATGTGCACGAAAGGCAATGCCACATACGAGCAACTAGATGGCAGAAGGGTAATTTACAGTACAGAACAGTGTGAGATTCTCCGATTTTACGAGGTAGCTTTACCGGTGGCTGTTTGTTTACGTAACTCTAGGGGAATGCAAACTATGCCACACTGGTGACTTCAGGGAAGCGGGAGGATTTTTCCAGTTCTGTTGTTTCTTCATCATCTCCGACTCCAGCAGTAGCCATGGTGTCTCGAACAGTGAGGCGGCAGGCTACCGGTAAGCTAACGTTACCCTGTGTCTTTTGCTGCATGCTACCAGCTAGGAAAACTGTGCGGTGTGTGTTTTGTTGTGTTTTCCTTCCACATGAGCAAATGGGCAGGGATGGAGAGAGAAGAAAAATACAGTGGGAATTGCCGGTCCTATTTTGATAGATTTAAAATCGCGACCCTCCTCGTTGAAAGGTGTCTGAACTCTTATTTAGGACCACATATTGATTGCCAATAAAACAAATACGTGACATCAAACCACAGTACTTAACAGACAAGGAATAATAATGTAATAATATTAATTTATCCTTAATAATTTATATTGTTTATTAAATTACAATTTACACTGTTAGAACAAACTACACACCGGCCATAAATACACACGCATGCTAAGGTCCTATACATGTAATAACGGAGAGATGTCAGAGTGAGTGGCTGTGACTGCTGAACAGGCACCCTGAGCGGTTGGGGGGGGGGGGGGG
>NC_048411.1:28101320-28139508 GCF_013103735.1 Etheostoma cragini | reverse complement strand
GCATCTCTCCAGCTACCAGTCCACAATCTTTGGTCCGACCAGGACCCAAAGCACCAAAAGATCCAGATATAATAGTGGTAATTTAAGTAAAATGAAAACAGTTTTTTTGTATGAATGTAGTTTTCCTGATCAATAGAGAGAAGATGAGAGTTGAAAGAGGGTACTTACTGGAGTGATATTTGGGTGCTTGAAGCTGGCAGGGAAACATTGAGAGGTGCCAGATACAAAAGGTACAAATAGAGAGCTCACGATGCATCTTTTGAGACTTAATTAGATTTGTTTCAGTTGAAATTCAATAAAAATCTAAACAATGTCTAATGCATACTCCAAAAAACAGTAAGGAAGAAACAAAAATGCAGGCAACCCTAAAATGAAGGAATAAAGGAAGAATTTATACTAACCAGCCTTTCACACACACTCACAAAAAGAGACACACAAAGAGACAAACCACAATTACCAAGGCCATATCAATTATTTACAGCAACCACATGCTCAGACATCCACAGACATCCACAGACATCCACAGACGGGCATGCCTATACATCCATTTAGTGTGGGGCTGTATGGAATAACGTTTTTGCCAGATTGTTTATGGATCATTTACAGGTCTTGACATTTGCGACCGTGAGGCAAGGCAAGGCAAGGCAGGCTTATTTGAGGCTGCTAGTGTGGGACAATGTATTGCTCTATCTACATAATCAACCTGCAATCCTTGTTGTTCCCAGAACGGGCCGGTCCCACCGGTCTCGCTTTTCAATTGTCATACAGTTCCATCTTCAGTATGCGAAATGAACAATTATTGAAAGAATGGCTACATCAAAATTAAAGGTTTTCAGCCTTGATTTAAAAGAACAGAGAATTGCGGCGGCCCTGCAGTTTTCTGGGAGTTTGTTCCAGATATGTGGAGCATCAAAACTGAAGTTGTCCCAGACAACCTGAGAGGTCTGGGTTGGTCATAATGTAGTAGCATATGACTGTAATTGAAGGCAGCTTTCATGGTGATATAGAGAAAGAGACAGAGCGACTGTGCTTTGCTGTTGCAGGAAACAGTCAGCCTCATAGTGTTTTAAAACATTCTTGTGGCAGCGCCAGAGGCAGTGATGTTCGCCCTTTACTGTATGGGACTGTCACACCGCCTCAAAACGGACGGACAAGTCTCACTGCCGGTTACAATACTGGCCACCGCAGCACGACGTCAGTTTGCGTTTCTCCTGTTGAGTCCAATGAGTTTGTCTGAGGTTTACACAGTTGACAATACAGTATATCATTTTGTGAAATATAGAAATTCAAGGCAGGCTGCTTTATCATCACAACTATCAACTGCTGTATTTTAAAATACAATTTGAGCACAGAAACAAGGATTATTCTAATAAAAAAAGAAGAAAAAATCAACATTACATTAAGTGTCCTTTAGCTGATGCTTTTATCCAAAGCGACTTAGCAACATAGCGGAATATTATTTTCACACTGCGTTTACAAACAATATTGATTTTTCTTACTATTTTATATATGTACAGTGAGGAATATAAGTATTTGAACACCCTGCTATTTTGCAAGTTCTCCCACTTAGAAATCATGGAGGGGTCTGAAATTGTCATCGTAGGTGTATGTCCACTGTGAGAGACATAATCTAAAGAAAAAAATCCAGAAATCCCAATGGATGATTTTTTTACAATTTATTTGTATGATACAGCTGCAAATAAGTATTTGAACACCTGTCTATCAGCTACAATTCTGACCCTCAGGCAGTTAGTCTGCCTTCAAAATGTCCATCTCCACTACATTTATCATCCTAAATTAGATGTACCTGTTTGAGGTTGTTAGCTGCATAAAGACACCTGTCCACCCCATACAATCAGTAAGAATCCAACTACTAACATGGCCAAGACCAAAGAGCTGTCCAAAGACACTAGAGACAAATTTGTACACCTACACAAGGCTGGAGGACTACGGAGAAATTGCCAAGTGGCTTTGTGAAAATAAATCCACTGTTGGAGCAATCATTAGAAAATGGAAGAAGCTAAACATGACTGTCAATCTCCCTCGGACTGGGGCTCCATGCAAGATCTCACCTTGTGGGGTCTCAATGATCCTAAGAAAGGTGAGAAATTAGCCCAGAACTACACGGGAGGAGCTGGTCAATGACCTGGAAAGAGCTGGGACCACCGTTTTCAAGGTTGCTGTTGGCAATACACTAAGGCATCAGGGTTTGAAATCATGCATGGCACGGAAGGTTCCCCTGCTTAAACCAGACCATGTCCAGGCCCGTCTTAAGTTTGCCAATGACCATTTGGATGATCCAGAGGAGTAATGGGAGAAAGTCATGTGGTCAGATGAGACCAAAATAGAATATGTTGGTCATAATTCCACTAACCGTGTTTGGAGGAAGAAGAACGATGAGTCCCATCTCTAGAACACCATCCCTACTGTGAAGCATGGGGGTGGTAGCATCATGCTTTGGGGGTGTTTTCTGCACATGGGACAGGGCGACTGCACTGTGTTAAGGAGACGATGACCGGGGCCATGTATAACGAGATTTTGGGGAACAACCTCCTTCCCTCAGTTAGAGCATTGAAGATGGGTCGAGGCTGGGTCTTCCAACATGACAATGACCCAAAGCACACAGCCAGGATAACGAAGGAGTGGCTCTGTCAGAAGCATATCAAGGTTCTGGCGTGGCCTAGCCAGTCTCCTAACCTAAACCCAAGAGAGAATCTTTGGAGGGAGCTCAAACGCAGTGTTTCTCAGCAACAGCCCAGAAACCTGACTGATCAAGAGAAGATCTGTGTGGACGAGTGGGCCAAAATCCCTTCTGCAGTGAGTGCAAACCTGGTGAAAAACGACAAGAAACGTTTGACCTCTGGAATTGCAAACAAAGGCTACTGTACCAAATATTAACATCTCAGGTGTTCAAATACTTGTTTGCAGTTGTATCATATAAATAAATAGTTAAAAAATCATACATTGTGATTTCTGGATTTTTTGTTATATAGATTAGGTCTCTCACAGTGGACAAGCACCTAGAATGGCAATTTCAGACCCCTCCATGATTTCTAAGTGGGAGAACGTAGAAATCAACAAAATAGCAGGGTGTTCAAATACTTATTTTCCTCACTGTATATAGTCGTCTCAGGAACTGTGCATCTTGTCTCCCCCCCTTTCCTTTTGCACTACTTATATTTTATTTTTTATTCCATGTTACATTCCACTTATGTATCTTGTAGCTTGTTGACACTGGAAAGCTTTAATCTCGTTGCACAGGTATTGCACATGTGTAAATGACAATAAAGGTATATGTCAGAGGTTGCACGCCTATGGAGCAACTATGGGACACAATGTCATCACCACCACCCACATCTATACATTAAGGTCCTGACAGCATATTCAGGCATACCTGGAAATCCTGAGTTCTCACAATAGCAGAATTTGAATTTGTTCAGCGAGTTTCTCTGGCATTGAGTAATGCTGCTCATTAACTATAACCCTGTAGCCAAGCTGCACCAATCACATCGCTGCATCTGATATACATGGTCCTCTGTGTGTTGTTGTGATTGGTCGTAGTGTCATCCAATTGCGTGCAGTGAGATTTTCAAATGCACGCTTGGTGCCGCACCCTCGAGATGAGCGACTTTCATTACTAAATGCCAGACCCTTAATCTTTCGGATTTGGGTCTGGATTGCTATATTTAGGCCATATTATATATATAACATTCAGTGCTTTAAATTAAACCATTTTATGACTTTGTCACTAAATCTTTTTCTCTCAAATCTCAAAGGTACTTGATTATGAACAATAAAGTTGGAATGATTAGTCAATGAATTGATTAGCTGACCAATTGATTAAGTAGTTTAAGTCAAACATTTTGTTCTTTGTCTTATATGACAATAAACTAAATAGATTTGTTGGTTGGAGAAACAGTTCTGGTGATGAGCATTTTTCACTATCTTGAAAACAAGGAAAATACCCTTGACAAAGGTCCAGAGGGGTCAAAAAGTTAATTTCTTCAATGAATGTGTTAAATTAGTGCGGGGTTCCTTCTTTTTCAAGTCTAATGTGATATTTTCCACCTGCATCAAAGAACTGTTGAATGTGTGATGTGTTTTTTTTCTTAGTAAAATAAAAATGATTAAATGAGAAAAATAATTTTCAGATTAATTGATAATATATATAGTTTTTAGTTGTAGCCCTAATGAATAACACTGACTGAATGAAATAAATAAGTAATACAATTTCAGGCTGGAACTTGAACTATCACTGAGTCTTCAGTAAAGCCTGAGACGCTGTGCAGTCACTGTCCTTGGTGCTGATTCTCAAACGTTAACTAATCTGGTTGCATTTCCCTACACTGTCAAGTAGCACTGATTGGCTGGCTTCAGCAGCTTGATTGATTACACACGCCTCACTAACAATATGGTTTCAGATCTCAGATTATGGAAGAGCCTCTAATTTTAGTCTCCAGAACTCGGGATGCAATTTCTACATTTAACCCATCCTCCCCCCACACCTCAGCATGCCATTTCATTATCTAACAGCCTTGCCAATAATACAGTAGGGCAGTTTGATTAAATGGAAATATATGAATTAGTGGACTTATTGATTTATTGTTGACCTATTGCTTAGCTGTCAATTACCTCCCGAGGAGCCATGCATTTATACTATAATATAATCAAAAACAAGAAAAACACACAGTCCAACATCCTTGATTAAATAGCCTCATTCCCTATTCCAGGCCATCCCACACTACAGCACACACACTACTACTACTAATTTAAGTAATTTATGAAATTGGTTGTGCATCTCTGCCACTTTGCGTAAAGAATCTGATATTAGACTTAAATTCCATAGTGCGCTAAAAAAAGAACTCAACATTTTGGGATGTATGCTTTACCAAAGTAAAAAAAGATACATTGCAGGGTACAAACTGTACTTTTGGACGGAGCCAGGTTAGCTGTTTCACCCTGTTTCCAGTCTTTATGCTAAGCTAAGTTCCATATTTAACTATGTATGGTAATGATTATCTTATCTATTTCTTGGCAAGAAAGCCAATAAACCTAGTTTAAATTACTTGTCTTCTTACTTTAATGTTTTCCTCATGATGTAGGTCCTACCAGTCTAGTTCCTACAAATGAAGACAGATTCTCCCTAATAGAAACATCACTGTGTTTTTAATGTTTTCGGACTAAATTCAAGTCAGTTCCTACTATAGTATTCTTATCAACCATCTCTACAATGCTAAGGAATGTTGAGTGGATAAAATACTCAAACCAAATGTTATGTGTTTTTAAAATAGGGCTGTCCTGACTATCACTTTTGGGGCTTCAAGCCTTCACTTGGTTCAACTTTCAGTTTACGTGCTGGTAAGATGATAGCTCAGGCCTTTTTCCGTCGTTCTGTCTGTCTGTCTCTCAATTTCAGAACCTCGGACAGCGCTGCACCTAGGCCTACACACACGCCCGAGCTCCTACACTCACAAAAAAACAGCGGCCCGTCTGAGAATAACTAATTATTACTAATGTTGATACGTAAATTGTATAAAATAAATTATAATTAATAATGTGGGGTTACTAATCCTTATTTATTTTGACTATTTGGGATTTTGGGGGAAAAGCCTTGGTTTAAAGAAACGTGCAATACATAAAGCCACAGAAAAAATTCAACAGCTACAACCTACATGCACAAACCTTTGCATCCAAACCAAGCAACAAATACACAAAGGCACACTATACATAATCCGAATATCACACTTTCCACACCAGTATATAGTGTTCAAAAAGCGTGTCAAGAGGATTCGTGCAGGGGGTGATGATTGGACTGTATAAAGTAATAAATAAAGTATACATTATTATAAAAGCGTCAGGTATTATACTCATTGATACATTTATTCTCAACGCATTGTTCGTTGCAACATTCTCCAAAACACGAGAGAGAGTGAGCACACAAAATAATTTTTAAATAAGCAAGAAGTAGTAGAGAAGAGGAGACAGGAAGTATAAGGAAGCAGACTGCCTGGCCACAGTAGCAAACACATCCATGTTAAACACCAACGTGTCACTAAACATTTAACGACTCTAATCATTAACAAGACTGTCGTTCATCTCCAACTATAAATGACTGTCTGCCTGTAACACTGTGAAGAACACTCTATCCATGAAGCAGTTTTTTTTTTTTAGCTTTGACAAAACTCTCTTTCATGTTTTTCCACACTCCAGCAAAATGTGTCTTCTTTTCCCAGTGTGGTGTCTCTCTCTAACCACATATTTAAGGCTGCTTGACTCTCTGTGGTCTGTACATGAAGAATCACACAAACGTTTGTACAGATAAACTGGCTCTTCCCAGCTGACTGTGTTGAATTGAAAGCGAAGCGGGCGAGTAATTGAAAAAATTCAGAGATCCACGACCACGCGTAAACCCTTCGCGCTGGAAACCACAGGCATGTTGACGTCATTTTATGGCGAGTGCACCTTGTGCCCCAAACATCGCGGCAACCACGAATTAACCATAAGTGAAGCCA
Source organism: Etheostoma cragini (assembly GCF_013103735.1). Classification (NCBI taxonomy): domain Eukaryota; kingdom Metazoa; phylum Chordata; class Actinopteri; order Perciformes; family Percidae; genus Etheostoma; species Etheostoma cragini. Next base: position 28,132,996 of record NC_048411.1, on the reverse strand, counting down.
AAACATCTGGATCGCCCCCTGGTGGCTGGCTACAGTTTAGGTCAGAAACCCCAACCACTCCACGTTGGACGGGACATGAGCCAAACTGGAAAGTCAAAGTACACGTAAAATACTTTTTCCCAAGTGATTGTTTCTGTCATTTTAGGTACTTCTGATCATGCTGATGTTTGTTCAAGTGTGCAAAATCACAAGATGGCGGCGCCTGTATCCAGGGTATTTTAGCTTCACTACTGCACTGTGGGAGGAAATGGAACTTTTTTTTTTTGCAGCCTATGGATTCATGTTGTGTACCTTGTGTATGATTAATTAGCCATCCATCACCAGTATACAATTCCCCTTGACAGTTTACAGGTCAAAGGGCAGCATTCAGAGTTAATACCTCTACTGCTAGTGTCATGTATATTGCAGCTCTGAATACAAGGTAGGGGCCGTGGGTGGATGGATATTCAATTTGCATTTATGTGTGTGTGTGTGTGTGTGTGTGTGTGTGTGTGTGTGTGTGTGTGTGTGTGTGTGTGTATGTGTGTGTGTGTGTGTGTGTTTGTTTGCAATTGACATTTGCACACACTGCGTGAAAAATCTTGACAGTGTAAGCTAGAAGAGGTTCACCAAGTTATACATTTATTCGGACACTCCTTTCAGCATCGATTCTCACAAATGATCAAGCAGCTGACTGGTAGGGTGAGTCGTTCTGCACGATGTGTTGCATTAATTCAGGACATTTGAGATCCAGGTTATTTTAAAAAGCATAAAAGACCATTTTTTTGTTCCCCTTCCTATGATTTTGAGTGGAAGCGTGCCAAATAGGAAATATAAATTCTTTGTGTGCCTGAATAAAGGAACGACATGTTAATTGGCGGCTTATGTTCTCGTTGTGGCTCATTAGTGAAATACTGTGTTAATTGAAATCTCATACATGAGGTATTTTCTGCCTAATTGAGACATAAACAAGCAAGCTTTGAGACATCCTGTGACTTTGAGGCTACACAAAAGAAAAAAAAGAGGAAAAGTGAGAGAAAGGGAAAGGACCCTCCCAGGCATGTGCACGACAATGTGTGTGTGGTTTCTTTCAGTTTCATTCAACACTCAAGAAGCATTTGTTCTCAACACGTTGGGATCTGTCAGTAAGTGTGGAAGTGTGGTGAAAAAGAGTGTGGGGATTTGGACAGATACAAAACTGCCCTCCAACTCACTTAAAAACACAAGCAAATGGCACGCAAAAATATTGAGTGAGCAGCTAGAGTTCTTTGTGCACATGCTGAATCCACTTCTGCATAATAATTCTGTTTGTTTTTATTAAATGTAGTAGTTTTCCAATTATTATTTTTTTTTTTGAATGCCAGAAATAACGACAATTATCCATTGTGTTTCACCTATATTCATTAAGCGCAGCACTGCCATGAACTGCAATGACGCACTGCCGTGAGTCCAGGCGACTGTCTGTGGTTACGTCACGTCTGTAACAGCAGGACAGTGGAATGTGTTATCTAAACTGGTAAAGGCCGATGAACAGGTTAAGCAAAGACAACGTTGTCGGTAGCTTTACGGTTACAAATAGGCACGTGATGGACAACACGCAAACATGTGGATGGATTCAGTGTATTCTCCAGAATATTCTCGGTTAAAACAGTTGGATGAGGTTGTTTTGCCCTCATTGTTCACCGTGAAGCTCGCTGGAAGTACCTCCGTTAGAGAAAAGAAAGCCTTGTAAATGCTACATTGATTGTGACGAAATAACCAAAGTAAAAGGTGAACCAGCTTTAAAAGTGGTGTTGTCTTTTTAAATAAGAGCTGTGCGGTAGATCCAATTCATGGCGATGTACTAAGTGGTTTATGTGTTTCCTAGTCTCGCTTTGCTAGACCGTGTAACTTTGCTTTATGTTTACCTGCACAGACTACAAGCAGTATAGAGTAGTAGCTATTGTTACTTGGAACATTATTAACAGGCAACACATGACCTGTTATTTTTTGTATTTATCTTATTTGCACTTCCCCTGCTCAAAATAATTAAGTAATAGTCAACGACAAAATGCACAAAAAGATCCTAATGTAACATGCATGTTATGGGTGTCATTATTGTGCGATATGGCAAATGTAATCAGATAATCGGTTTCAGAGAGCTTGGTAATTGGAACAATCCATGCTGTCCCAATCTGTCCCATGCTGAATTTATCACAATGTGTTAAAAACATAAGAGAGGGAGTGTAATGCATAAACTTAGCTCAGCCTGAAAAAGCAACACGTCTCAAACAACCACATTACAGCTGATTACCAGTTCAAACAGTACGGTGTTTTAGGCACGGTATCAGATCAAATTGAATGGATTTAAACAAAGAAACATACAACAATGGTAATGTATTTCACTTTTAAGTCAATAAAAAGACAAAGATATAAAAGGTTCTCTACTCATGTAGGCTTTCTTAGTTTCACAACAATTTGTGTGCTGAGATATGCTGTATCCATCTACCTCACTTTACCTACTGTAGATTCAGAAATGGGTGGTGCCACCTGTAGGTGACAGATTGTACTTAGCTTCTTAAACTAGCATATTTTAGGTGTCAGAATTCATATTCAGAATAGAAGATTTTTTACAAATATTGCGTGTAGGATGAGGTACTCCCATGCCTATTCACTCCTCGCAGCTAAACTAGAAAAAAGCACTGCAACAGTGTCTCTTTTTATGTAACACACATTTATTTTTAGCATTAGAGGGATATATTTATTTATTTATTTATTTTAAGCAGCAACATCCCGTCCCCCATGTATTTTGCATATGATGGAGTGGCATCTATGCTTTATAATCATGGGAACAAATGAAAGAAAAAAAGGAAGAAAAAGAGAGAGAATGACAAAAAGAAAGGACATAAAGGACATAAAAAGAGGCAGACACAGAAGATGAAAGAGAGAAAGACAGGCATACAACACGACAATGAAGAATGTAAGGTAAATACAAGAGAGGACAAGCAGAAAATGAACGACTTCATGAGGAGAAACAAAGAAAGGATTGTTACTATATTCACTGTATGCAGCATTTTCTTTACGCAAATACTACACTGCACTGCAGAAGTGTTAATACTGTGTGATTTCCTAAAAGGGTAAGACAACTTAATGTAGTATACAAATAAGATAAAAAGCACACAAGTAAGATATAAAATATGGGCGAGGCTGTCATATCCAAACACTAAAGAAAAGAGAGGTTTGAGTGAATGCATCAGTACACCGTATAGTATGTAGGAAGTATTAAAGTCGCCAAGAGAGGATAAAAAAAGAAGACTGATTTTTAATTTCCTTTGTTTCTGTCCAATACTGTTTCCCTGTTCACACTTTATCCCGCTGAGTCTACACAAAATCCCAGGCTTAAACTGGTAAAGAAAACTCAGCTGTCAACGTTGCAAATCTATAATCATTTCAGATGCAGGACACAAGCTCTGACAGAGAGAACATTTTTGATTAAATCTATACTGTCAACCATATCCAGCAAAGAGCTCTTTCGTAAAGGTCTGGACAAAAAAATAAGCACAAAGCTATAAAGTGACAATGAACTACAGCTGTATGACTGTTTCTGTGTGGACCTCTGGCTAGACAGACAGGATGAGAGCACCTGGACTCAAGGTATGCTTTCTCTTCTTCCCTAAAGTGTCCTGGTTCCGGGTTCAGTTGTCTAATAGGGACATTTGTCTTCTGTGAAGTGGCACTTGACCAATTGGTTGCCATTTTAAAAGGTCATTAGGAAATGTTGTAATGAATTAGATTACTCGTTGAGCACTCAAATCAGTACAAACCTTAATCCTTGTCAGTTCGGGATCGTTAATAAAATGTTTTTATTCAGTGCATCGTTAACAACTGGATTGGAAATCATCCCAAATAAAGCTAACTTGTAAATCCACTAAGACTTAAGTCCATTCTTGCTGACAGAACTCCCACATATTTATTTTTAAGGTGAAATGAAAGACACACAGGCAAATAACTATAGACAGAAACAAGCATATGAATCAACGTCTTCACATTAAGATTGCACTCAAGGACATTTGCACGCACAAACACATCTACATACATACACACACACACACACACACACACACACACGCACACACACACACACGCACACGCACACGCACACACACTCTCTCTAATGGATAACTTGCCAAACCGGATCAATTCCCCAGTAAATGCTATGGCTTTCTGGGACTTGCCTCTTTGAAAATTAAATAAATAAAATAAATCTTCAAATGTTCAATATCTGAGCATGCTTCAGGTCTGTTGCACACATGTACACATACACCCTTTTACTCATTATGTGGTCAGTTTGAGGATAATGAGGGTGGGTGAAGAAGTTAAAGTGGTAAAAGGTTTCTGATTAAAAATCACTGGAGGGGTGGACTGGTTGTGTTTGTTTAAAACAAAATTAGACTCCATACTGGAATGCCTTGAGGAGTCACGTATGGTGGTAGTAACATTTCCTGGCATGCTATCCATACTTACAATGGCAATTTAATAATAAATATAAAGGTTTCATTTCTTATTGAATTTATTTTTTGTTCCTGTTTCTTCCACTCTGAGCAGACCACAGGGTTCAAATCATGAGCTCGCACACCGTCGCATGCAAGGTTGCTGCAACTTCAACTGTGCCTGTAGCACTGCGTAATAAATGCACATACTCAAACACAGAAAACCATGTGCACACACCCACATACAAACACGCACACACAATCTGTCGGAAACACTTTCCTGCCCAAGGAAGACACAAAACATCCCTGATGGCCTATAAATTGTAGTCAAACCAGGTGCACACACAAGCATAAGTATGTAGCTGGCAGCAACAGGCAGGTATTAAGTTAGAGGGGCATGGGAGGAAAGTGCTTGTTGTGCAGAAATCTACAACAATAATGACAGGCCCATTAAGTTAATTTCACTCTGACAGCCTGAAGCCTCCCTAGGAGGATTCAGATACAGGAGACAGTTTCAGGGACCATAATCGCCTGTAGCTTCATCTATCGTGGTAACTCAGCAAGAATACAGGTTCAGCTGCTGCTCCTGAAAGAAAAACTGTTCACAAGCATGTACTGTCCATCACAGCATTCAATAACCCCCAAAAACTGTAAAATTGCAAAATACACACACTGCACTGCTACATTCCCAGCTATACGTTACTGTTAACTTTCTTTATTCGGCACACGCTCACTCGCTCTCCCTCTCTTTTCGCTATGCATGCAACGTACGCACTACGAGTTATTCCTTGAAGGAGTTTGCTACTTTTAGCATGCGTAGCAGTGCCGAAAACCGGGCTTGTAACACAATGGTAGAAACCCCGCGCTCTGACCACCAACTGCTAGACAGCTTTCACAAACAAAAGGTAACGTAACATACTGTACATGTGTCATTATTTTGCATAATCATTTTTTCTCTAACAAAATGAACCGGTTAGTTGCCAGTTAACGGGTGCCGAAAGCTAAATCTAATCCACTCCGCCACGGCTGTCGCCGGCGGGGTAGCCTAAAACTCAGTTAGGTAAAATAGTCACTGTGAAGCAAAGATCCACTCTGAGTTAAAACGTATATTAAAAGTCATTTTAATTCATTCAAGTATCTCACAAGCTAAACAACAGAGACAACATTGCGGAAATATTGTTCATTCTGGAGCAGCTTTTTAAACCGTCCCTGGAAACATAGAGGGAATTTGGGATGGGAGCATTTTCAGTTTCAAAACTGAACACCTGGGTGTTCCATACATAGGTTCTACTTGGGGGCCCCGCCCAGGTAAATTGAGCCCCGCCCAGATAGATCAAATCCAAATTAAATTTTTTTCTCCAAACAACAGTGTATTTAATGTATTTTTTTTTTTACAGCGCGCACAGAGGAGCTTGTCTCCTGCCCCCCACCTCGTGAAGTTGCATGTTATGTGCATGGCAGCGTCAACGTTGCAAAGTTTGTTTTTGTTGCCGTTTGTAGACCCCGGGCTGTCTACAGAAACCACATATTTTACAGTGTTTTCCGGGCACAGGCAGCTTGCAGATAGTGAGGAGACTGAACTAATGAAACTGTTCAAACAACGCAGCCGCGAAAGCTCCCCGAACGTCATTTATTACAGTCTGCTAATCGTTGCTAACCGAGCCTTCATACTGCGTGCCTGTATCCAACTGCATTTTGGAGTTGGATTTTGCATCCAAAATGCAGAACTAAGTAGGCTACATTTAAAATCTATTCATAACAAGTTAAATCATTATTGCAACATTCAACGTTATATTTTCCTCATAACGTGCAGCCCTAATAACAACCCTGAAATTGTGTCAGATGCAGCATGGTGTTGCAATATTTTCATCATCTTTTAGTCTTATTTGTTTAATATGTAAATTGTTATTTCATTCTAAATGATCTGATAATGTTATGTACCGGTAGTCATTCTTTCTCACCTTCATTTTACTAGTTTATAACTGGACCCATTGTTACTGAACCCGGCCATTACGCTCCGCGCCATCACATCCTGCGCCACCCATCACCACAAGTAAATTCTCAACCAGTGGGAAGCACTGCACTTCAAATAAAAACTTATTTCTGTGCAGTCACACAGAAGGTCTAAAAGTCTCACTTGACAGCAGCTACTGAAGTCTTGCAGAGCTTAGGGAAGGGAAAAAATTAATCAACTGAATCTGAAGAAATACTGTACAGTATATTGCATATCAACGTGTACTGAATAACCTTAACACACACATGCATGGATACAACAGCGTATCCTGTATATCTTCATGTGGAGTTCCACAGTAAAGCATGTGTTAACAACCACACTATGTACATCCTCAGACACACACAAAAACAATTGGATTACAATATTAATTGAACCCGGCCATTCAAATGCAAATGGTTAACACGTAAGCCCAGGCAGTTGTGTGCTTCAACATCACAGCGACTACTAATATACTGTTCTGTGAGAAACTTTGATAAAGCCAGATCAAAGCAGACTGGAGAAGAATCTACTCAAGACCTCTAACAATAGCCCTTCTTAAACAGCAGCTGTAACTCGCTTATACAAGCACATGGATGAATAAAAATAAGATTTTAGGCTCCAAATGTCTGTTAGCGAGCCTTTTTAAAGCACTGAACAGAGTCTATTATACACACGATCACTAATGCACCCACACATCCTCAGATACACAGATGAAGATACACTCATTCACACACATTATATTACACACCTCTGCTCAGGTGATGAGGGGAAAAAGTGTATTATTCCAATTAAATCTGGCTAATTTAACATAATATCACATCCACCTTTTTCCTAAATCTCCTCAGTCCCTGTCTGTCATCTCCAATCCAACATTTCTGCTTACCCATCCCTACAAAGCCTCTCTTCTCCTATATTCTGTCTCTTCCATTCACCATCTACCTTTCGCCTTCTCTCTCTTCACCTTCACCCTTTTGTGCGACACTCGTGCTATACACAGAACTGGACCCCTACTGAACCCACTCTCACTCTCTGATTTCTTTCATTCTCTTGTTGTCAATGTCTTGTCATCCCCTTCATTGTCTTTCTTGCTCTTAACCATTAATAAATCTTTGCTTTCTCTCCTTCAACACACTTTCTTTGTCTCTGCCGCTTCCAATTTCTGTCTCACTCTCTGTGTGCATCTCTTTAACATCATGTTCCTGTTTTTCCCGCCTCCATTTTTATCCTCCCCTCTTTGCGCATCCCCCTACTTCCCAAGCTTAGTGTTATGCCACACTTCTCTTCATTTTTGACTTCATCTTTCCCATCTTAAAGCCTGCTTTTCATCTGTTGGGTTATGCATTAAGTACACCCAACGGATGCCATACATGTCCATTGTTTCGTATCCTCACACCTTTCTACTAATCTCCTTTTAGAAAGTGGCAGGATATCAAAAGAGATGCCTGACATATTTTACTAAACCTCCCGGGGCATCCATTTTTTTTAGTTAATTCCCACTCTCCCTTCCCCTGTGTTTTTTTTACCTTTAGCAGGCGTACAGATGGCAGGAAGGCTGCATGGCACAGTTTTCTGATGGTCCAGTTGAGTGGCCGTGGCGCATCCAGCTGGTTCATGGTGCCCGCTCTTCACGGTGCAGCCACTGGTGCCCGGCGGCTTTTCCCGGGACCAGGATCAATCCTACCCCACTGGGGGAGCAAAAACGGAAGAGGGTCTCCAACTCCAACTGCCGAAAAGCACGCAAGTCCCAGGGCATGACCCTCGACGGACAACCATCAACCAATACCGCCACCACCTTGAAGCCTTTACTCCACCAAGCAGATGAAGCTCTCACCCGGGCAGCTCTGTGCCCCCCCTCCCCTCCCTGCCCTCTTCTCCTCACCGGGCCGCACAGAGCCAAAGAGTCCGAGGCAAGCCAAACCTGGAGCACCAAGAACATCTGATTCCTCTTCCACCAGTAGCCTGAGTGTACTCAGTTCTGGAGCGAAGAAACCCAGAGTGTACAGTAATTTCCCAAACAACAATGAGCAGAGCGCAGCAATGAACGACAGAGATAACAGTGTGTGGGGTGAAGGGATGCAGGTAGAGAAAGAGAAAAAAGAGAAAAAGAGATGGAGGAGAGATGGAGAAGAGAGACGAGCCGAGCAGTGCAGTGCAGTGCAGCAAAAGCGCAGAGGGGAGAGGAGAGGAAAGGAGAGTAGCGCAGAGCGCATAAACGGAGCAGCCTGACAGGCAGCGGCTTAGATTTGAGGCTGCAGGCACACTACTGTGTCTAAGATGAGAGGAGGAGAGAGAGAGGGAGAATGGAACACAGAAAGACAGTGAGATGGAGGGAGAGGGTGAATGGGGAGACATAAAATAAGGACCAAAACAACTGATGAACAAGCTGAAATTCAAACTATGGGGATAGGATGCAAGGGAAAAAGATTGCTTCTGCGCATGGGAAAAAAAAAGATGAGCGATGAAGAGAAAGAGACAGAGAGAGAGAGAGAGAGAGAGAGAGAGAAAAAAAAGAGAGAGAGAGAGCAAAGGCAAAATGGAGAGAATGGAAGGAAAGAGATATGAGAGGCAATCTCTGGTAGTCAAGAAAGAAAAATGGATAAAGCACTGTCTTATATATGAATTCAGATGGCGCTTGAGGATGGAAGCACACTGAAATAACTTGGAAATGTGGTACGACCTACTTACTGATTTGCACGTGGGACATATTTATACATAAAAGCTCTAAAGTGGTTGAATTGATGTGTATGTCACAGTCTATATTGTTTGCTGTATTGACAAGAATGTTGCACTGCAATTATAACGTTAACAGAAAAGACAACCAACTCTTTTCTTATTTTTCAAGCATTTCCTTTGACCTTTAAACAGTCAATCTTTCCATTTTTATTTGTCACCTTAAATCGTAAGGTACAATTCCAGCGAAATGTTATCCCATCACCTCCTTCATCTTGGCAGAATGTCGGATCGGCACACAGAAAAAGAGTCACCTGGGTAAATGACGCTGGCACTCCAGGATCTAGCCAAGTCTTCGCCAAGTGAACGGATGCCACCGCTGCTGACATCCTGCTGGAAACCGACCGAGGCACGGAGGCCACCCAACCGACCGCCCTATGTCTACACACTGGCCAGCAGGATGCCCAGCAGAGAAGTCGCATTTGGTGTTCAATTGCTTCAATCTTGCCCCGGTACCCCCTCTGATGTAGACTGGGTGCCAGCCGAACTTAGCCCCCCCACACAACATTTGAGGTTGGGAAGTTTGATCTGGACTTGGTGGTGCAACTATGCTCAAACAAGAGCTGCTAGGACCAATCAAATTGTCAGGGCGGGTTTTATACGATGATGGACGGATGATCAACAGTAACGGAATCAACACGTCCCCTAAGAGCTGTTGGGTTAAATTTGTTTAAAACAAAGCCGGCTGCAGCTGGAGAACTGAGATGTGTAGATTCAGCCATCGCGTCTGTAAAGATATCAGCAGCACATTCATTTCAATATCATCAACCAGCTTCTCTCAGCTTGACTCAAACCAGCTGATGGTGTCCCTGCAACTCAGCTGTTCATGTCGCAGAGACTGGTTTTAGAAGGTAAAGACAATCTGTCCCTCCTGGATGGTACAAATGAAATAGCATGGGGGGACAAATTAAACATACAGTTTAAGCCATATCAATTTCCCACAACTTCAATATTTTACTATCATGAATGGCACTTCCAAAAGATGTTACTTTAGATAGATTGTTGCTGGGCGTTTGAAGCGTGTATGAAACGGTTATTGAAATGTCATGTACTGTGAGTGATTCTGCCATTTTTATAGCTAGGAAAGTATGTTTTTCCATTTATATCATGTTTCTATTGTGAAAAATGTAGCTTCACTAGGTTTAGCTACATAGGTTAGACCACTGAACATCCAAATAAGTGCCCTTAACGACCGCCAGCCTGTCAGTCTCCATAGGATAACATGGGAAAACTCCGACCCCTGCCTGGTGGCAACCAAATATATTTTCATCTTTCTAAAACTGCTTTTCCATGATTCACCTCCATAAATTATTGTATAAACACAGATATCTGTGCATTTACTTAAAATCCATGGAGTCACAGCCAGGTCTGGGAGAGTTTAAGCAGCAGTTTCAACCGTCCCGACATAGACGTATGCCATTACAGCCTGTTTTGCTTTTCATGTAAACAAGCTTGCAGAATGAAAGTCTGGGATTGTGGAGAACACAACTACTAATCTACTAAATAAGCATGTAGGCAAACCTTTAAATTAAAAACACTCATTAATAATTCAAAAAATTTAACTGCTAATGAAGTTTACTTTCGACCATTAACACGTGTTTATCGCCTGTAACTCTTTGATAAAAGGAAGTAACAGAGATATTTGGCGTTCCGGCTTTTCCCCCTATTCACAGCCCAATGGAGCAGTATGAAACTCATATTCTGACTAGAATCTGAGTAAGACGACACCAGTCTACCTCCGATGTAGATATAAAATTGAAAGCGGATTGTTCTTGTTTGTCCACGTAGTGCAGATCGTAGCCATAAATTGTAGCTGATAGCCATCTTCACCTTTTCCTCAGTGTTTACTCTGATGTTAAATATTGAAATCTTTGACCGGCCATGTTAGCAGAGTCAGCAGGACACTGAGTTGATTTCCCTATTCTGATGAGTGACGCTTAGTCATGAGATGGCCGCAGAAATAGTTTTGCTAGCTTGAGCTCATCTTCCTTGGTGCTAGCTAGCCCAGGATGGCAGAGTTGGCGGAAGACTGGCAAGTTGATATATACAATCCTGATGAGGTATTCATAGCCACATCCCTTCATCAACCAATTTCAACCAACTAATATTTGTAAAATAGACAATTAATGAATAAATTGTGCGGAGTTGATGGAGAGGCGACTGGAGAGGTCGGCACCTTGAATGGCCGCTTTCAATAATAATTACCAAAATTACAATTTTGACCTGATTACAGGTGTATTCACAACACACCCAAGCCTTAGATTAACAGGGTTGATAAAGGCTAAATGATTATTCTCCCTTTTAAGTTGCATTAGAAAATTGCATTTTGTGAATTGTTATTGATGCACATCCTACAACCATCCATAGAACTGTTCTGTAGGACCTAGAATATATCCACAATGGCAAACTTATCAGTGACGTAATGCTTTTATTAACTTATATTATCCTCCTGCTAGAGTTGGCACCCAACAGGCTTAAACAGGGCAAGTTTTAAACATGTTTTTATCCTCTTAACATGTTCAAAATGTCATTAAAAGTGCTTATCCATGTGCAGTGATTCCTTCCAAGTAAACACAGTGAATCTGACTGTGAAAAGAAATGTTTGAAAGTTGTGCTAATTCAGCTCTGTTTAGTACCTGTGTTGAGACGGCAGTTAGAGAGCTTAGGGACCGTCTACAAACTCAGAAAAGTGATGAAACAAAAATATGTAGGCTATCAATTTAATGATTAAATAAGGTGGAGTCTCCAAACTTACCTTAATTATAAATTGTGTCCTGCGAGTTGTACTACAGCACTAACTTTTAAAAAATAAGCAATTTTTGAAAATATTTTTGTATCTCTTTTCAGTATATAGTTTGTAGACGGTCCCAATGCACTCCTTGCAGTTTCAACACCGAAACTAAATGGAGCTGAATTAGCGCATTTATGTTTACATCTACAGCAGACAGATTTGCTGTGTTGCCTCGGAAGGAGGATAACACGGTGTAGGAAGCACCAACTGTTTTTGTTTTTGTCTCTAGTGACAGCACTCCAAATTAAGAAACAGAGCTACGTGTTGAAATGACTGGAATTCTCTTTTAAGCATTCAAATATCTGAACATACTCTAGCTGGGCCATTAAATCCAAACAATTACAAGGTAGACTTATTATATGGACATAGAATACAAGAGGAGCAGGTTGTCATATATTTGAGTGTTCATAAAAGGGAACCTTGGGAAAGATGAAGCGCAAACGTACTTTAAGCACCTCAAGTGAAGTAAGGCAGACTATCGGAGTTATCAGTGAAGCAAAATAAAAGAAAAAATAGGAATAAACATGAACTGTGTTTTTCTTACTTAAATTAACATCAAAACAATAGCCGCAGAAATGCAACACAAAATGACAAAATATAAACAACCTTGCTGGAATGTTTTTCTAATACATCAATGACAGTATAGCGTCTCTTACTGTAATGTAATTGTATCGTCCTAATTAGTCTTTTGAGTCACCACATCACAGCAAGTACGTGTGTTGCCCTAAAAGGGACTGTCAAGAATATCCACCTCACCCCTGGGTGCCTCCGAGACCTCCGGGAGTTGTCTCTGTCAACGGTACGTCTCGTCACTGTGGAGATGTGTGTGTGTGTGTGTGTGTGTGTGTGTGTGTGTGTGTGTGTGTGTGTGTGTGTGTGTGTGTGTGTAGTAGGATAAGGGCATGCATGCATGCATGTGTGTGTGTGTGTGTGTAGTAGGAAGAGAACGTGTGTGTGTGTGACTGTCTCCCCCCCAACCAACCCTCTCCTTTCACTCTTCTCCATCTCACCCCATGAAATGCTTCAGCAAACACAGGTCAGTGCATCACTCTGCACTTTCTGCATCCTGACTCTAGATGGCAACCTTCTAATGCACAATATCCATCTCAGCCTAGGCCCTATAGTACAAACCTGACTCATATATAATGCTACAATAAGAGTTCTGAATCAGTATCAAATGGCAAGTTTCTCTGCTAAAATAGAACCAAAGAGATTGCCTTTTTTAGTGCTCAAAGCATCCGAATACTGTACAGATGAAGTCAAGTCGGCATTAGTTTACTTCCAAACAAGCAACATGCACACTGCAACCACCAGGGGGCATCAGTTTAACACACCTGCTGCACACAGTGTCTTGTATGTTTTATGCTCTCACTCTTTTTGGCTACACTTATTATCACAATGTTAAAAGGCATTAAAGCACTGGTAAAACACAAGGCCAGACAAGATGAGACGTAATTCTCTCACAATGATTCATTCTCCCAATGGGAGCTTGACTTGGCAGAAAAGGGAGGCAATTAACCTAGAATTACTTAAAGCGTAACTCTCGCCAAAATGCAACCTAGGGTCTTTTTGTGAATGTACCCGAGTCAAACTTTCATTTAAAAGCATAATTAGGACGGAAGCGCCACTTTTTAGATTTACAGTATTTTTGTTTTCGGTCAAATGGCCTTTTGAATGGGAGTGCTAGGGTCACTACTATGATACCATCAAAATCAACATTTTTAAAACACTAAGAAGGCTTGACACAACATGAAACTTTGCTCCAAGTATCACCAGGGACTCTACACATGAACTCAGCATTGAGAACATTTTTTATGTACACACAGTTTACTATAAAGAAAGGTTTTGAACAACAGTGGTTATGGCCATATTCGTGTCTATGTACCTACATGGAAACAGGGCAAATGATGTATCTGGCCTGCACAGTGATAGCGTTAGAGAAGGTAGCTGTAGTCTTGCGCTGAAGTTCCCGCTGCAGCAGGAAATGGAAAACAGTGTGCAGATCGCTCCGCGCTACCATTTTTTAGGAGGAAATAAACTTCAAGATGTGACCTGACCTGTCTCCTGGAGGACAGCCACACCACCGCCACAGTAGAAGCTAGCAGCTACCAGCAACCAGCTAGAAGCAACAAGCTAAAAGCTACAAGCTACAAGCTACAAGCTCCCAGCTACCGGCCGGATAGAGACATGGACCAGTGTAGGTAAATTTAAATGTGTGAGTTGACAACGCATCTTGTTGTCACATAAGGGCTCTGTTCATGTTGTACAGAGGTTCTGATTGCATTTTCTGTGCAAAAATGTTAAGAGGCACAAAGGCGCTCTTCCAGGCGCTCAGTGGAAGCTCATACACGTTACTGCAGCCACTCCGTCTTGCCTGCACTGATTCGGGTCGGGGGTTTTTCATTCAAAAGTACACGCATTTTAATGACGCTCAAGATTAATGTAAAACATGGCTGGAATTCTCCTTAATGACGGTATTGAAACTGATACTGTTGCTATTTTTAAGACCCTGCGGTATACCGTATTACCACCCAACCCTATGTAACATGGTAATTTATCTTGGCTCAAGTTAAAATTGAGGTGATTGCCATTTGTTTACAAGAATCACAACATAATATACCACGGACTTCAACAGATGCCGGCCTGGATGCATAGCACGATTACTGTGCCAACTAAAGTCACTCTGCCCTACTGCTTGTCGATTTATGTGGTATTATGTAAATGCTAGAATGTGTGTGTGTGTGTGTGTGTGTGTGTGTGTGTGTGTGTGTGTGTGTGTGTGTGCGCATCGTTGAATGCCTGAATAATTTACTCACCACCCACAAGCAGTTGTGAAGAAACTGTATATTTCATTATCTGCTGTATGAATGTTTGTGTGAGCACATTTATCTGTAATTAAACTGAGGGGGTGTTCTCTGTAGTCCGCTTCTACTATAAGTGGACTTTTTTTGCTACACATAGACCTTGTGACATTGCCTATTTGAACTGTGACAGCAGTGAGAAAGAAGCCCATTTCCACCTGTCATTCAAACAAAGCCAGGCGTGACTGAGAAGCTGCTCGCTCATCGACAATGTGATTCCTCTCTGTTGGTATTTCTGTGATAAAAATCTTCCAAAACCGTGGAGAACGGTGGGTATACTATTGTTGTATTTTATGCACAACCTTTAATTTGAGTTCTATGAACAAAATGTACTGAAATGAACTGAACAAGCAAGGGGGGAGTGAGAGGAAAAACGTATATTTAGTATGTGTTACCTATCTGCTCTGTAAATCAATTTTCCTGAGTTCTAATTTGAGGAAAAAACAAAGCAGAAACCAAATTGAATTCCTCTAATAAAGGCGTGATACAGTTGACATAGAGAGTATCCTGATGAATCAGCTCCCATTTGTTGTGACTCAGAACAGTTAATAATAATAATAAAATAAAAATAATTTATACTTTATTAATCCTGCAAGGGAAATTACAATGTTTTCACTCAAAAGCACCTCTCCAGCTTACTGCCCACCACCATACTTCCGGTCCGTTTGGAGACTTGAACCAGCAACCTAGGCAATATGCTGTCCACTAATGGCGCTTACCCACTGCAAGTACCAGCTTTGCTCGGCCACGATACCCCGTCCTCGAATTTCCATTGCATATTTAGTACTGCCTCATGTGTGGCTGGTTCTCATGGCGACACACACACAGAACGTCAAAGGTGTGTTGTTTTTGATTCTCATGTGGCTGTTGCCACAGCCAGAAGACAAATGTTTTTTCAAAAGAAGCTGGAGAAAGCAAAAAAAAAAAAACACAGCTGACTAAACTATATGAACACGGTCGCTAGCAATGATGACGCAGTGAATAGTCACGATTCTCTCTGACCAATCAGGAGTCTGCAGGTTTTCACTTCCCCTTTTGGTATTGCCTCAGCTCGCTTGTCGGTAGCGATACTAAAAAATGTACCTGTTAACTAGTACCAGGTACTTTTTTCCATAATGGAAACACAAAAAAGGCGAGGCAAGCAGGAAAAACATCATTACTGCAGGTACTGTTCTTATCACCCACACTTTAATTGTAGATTTACTTAAATAAATAAATTATTCTTTTATTCGTGTTTATATGAGTCACATCAAAATTACTATCAAGCACTTTTCAGGAATTATCCTTAACTTAAGACATTACATTTGTTGTAGATGTAGTCTTTACTTCTTTATCGGCGTAGAAGTGAAGTGACATGATTAAGGGTATAATTCTCTCAGCCAATCATTGAGAAAAAAAAGTACACATGGTCCAGGTAAGTGTAGATGACTGCCCCAGTCAAACAGACACACACAGTTGTAGACTATGACACACAAAAGTTTTCAGTAAAAGAAGTAACTGAAGTATGTGATAACAAAGTTGTCTGTTCTTAGATTGATGGTGCCAAAAACCTCGATCTAATTTGGCCTCCTCTTCCTCTTTTTTGTTTGATCTACATCCCCTGGAGGATTCTCGATAGGTGACAGTTCAATACCTCCCTCCATATGCACGGAAAACAAACACGCACACATCTACCCCCTGCTTTCTTTGCCCTGAGGAAGCAGGAAGACCTCTGCTGAGTCGGGTACACTCTTCCATCTGGAGAGGCAATGATTATTAGCCTGCGGGATGGAACCACATGCACACTCGCACGCACGCACACACGCACACACAAAAAATGTGTTGCTGTCTCCACTTTTTTGCTACTCACCATCACTCACTATCTGAGTTGTGCAATCAATCATCAAATTTAATGCCAATATGCCAATGCCCTATTGCAGTTGAATGCTTCCTAAAACGTCTGTAACAAGCCATTAACCTTATAAACTCGCATTTGTCATTTGTCTGTCCCACAAGTTGTGGCAGAGTATTCGTCTTCACATACCTGACATCAGGTCCACATTTTTCAGCTCTGACATTTAGGCCTTTGAAGGGAAATGTTATTGGCAGGTGCAAACAACTGTTGATAAACGGCAGCAGGTAACTTACTGAGAAGATGACACTAATTAAAAAATAAGGGGGGGTGGCCATTGAGAAAAGTTCAGTTTATTACATTACATGTCATTTAGCTGACGCTTTCTTCATCCAAAGCGACTTCCAATTGCTATATGTCAGAGGTCGCACACCTCTGGAGCAACTAAGGGTCAAGGGTCTTCCTCAGGGACACATTGGTTAATGTATCGCAGAGGGAATAAAACCCAGGTCTCTTACACCATGGGCATCCTTCAGCCTCTGAACACCACATAATTCACTTGCCAAATCAGATTTACATGAGCATACAGCCTAATCTGAGGGGGTAAAAAAAAAGTTTCAATATCTTCTTAAACATAGCTACTAAAATGTATCCTAGACCTTCACAAGGGCATAAACATTTTGGGAGGCCAATTCAAATTCAGTTAATTCCAATATGAGTTAAACTTGCACAAGATAATGTGTTCTATAATACAGGAGGACTGTTTACTAGGGATGTAACGTTGCATATTGAATCGGTTAGAAAATATAATTTATTGTGTAAGATTACAACTGGTTGAGATAAAAAAAAATTAAATGAATCGTGATGCAACAGCCTAGTACGTGATGCTAGTTAACTTACAGCAGGTAAAGTTAGCCTAATATTAGCTAGTAGCTTTCTTAAACACGGTTAAAATGCTGAAAGCTATTCTCTGTAGTGTGAAAGTATTTCACTAGAAATGATACCAACACCAGCCTGCCGCTAAAAACACAGAGGAGACTAAAAACAGTGACAGTTACCAGAGTGTTGCGTTTGGGTCCGGCTTCTATTGCCATCCACTGTGGTGTTTCTTCTTTTTGTCTTTAATCAGCAAACATCTTGTGAAAAACGTTGTTAAGTTGTTAACTTATTATTACATTTAAAATAAATCATCTTTAAAATTAAAATCTTTATTTTTATGTAATTTTAGAAAAAATACAATTTCAGTTGCATGTTTGATAAGGACACATCTACATTTTTAGTAGATGTAAAGGAATATATGTCAGTAATTCTTTTCAGTAAAAAAAAAAAAACTTTACACAGTGTCATATGTTACGTCTCTACTGTTTAGATCAGGCCTGCATACTTCAGGGGAAAATATGAATCACAATTTTTTAGCTTAGAATTGTGTTCATTGCACACATGAACCATGACAAAACAAAACAAATTGGCAGTACCAAACAAAAAATGTTGGCACCTATATTACATTGGGCATCACCACAAGCCTGTAAACACAGAGGTTTCAATAAAGAGAAGGCAGAGCATTGCAGCGCTTGGGAGCGCTTTAAAACCTATTTTATACAGTCTATGTTTAAAAAGTGTAGTAGTATTTGTTCTTTAAAACAGTATCAGATAAAGTATATTAGGCATAACCTTAACTCCAAGCCCACATATTGCTGTTTTTTTGTCAAGCCCCCAGATGACCTCCGTACCACAAACATTCAAAATAACGTTATTGCCTTTGCCTCTCTTATTGCTCGCAAGATAATTTTGTTATTGTGGAAGGGTCCTCAACCACCATCAATCAAAGTCTGGCTACACGACATTTTAGGTCTTCTGAAACTGGAGAAGATCAAATTTTGACTTACAGGGTCATCTGACAGGTTCTAGATAGAATGCCGGCTTAGGAAGTCTCTTTGTAAAGTCCCACTGTATGGTTATGTATATACTATTCCCTCTGTTCCAGTCCACCAGCGGCAAGAAGTTGCACCACCCCATGATTTGTTCACCCTAAGACATTCCAATATGACAGATAACAAATAACTTGCTTTGATGACTAAGGAGTAAGCAGCCATTGATACTTACATTGTACATTTAATGATCAGCACTAGCACCTTACATTGTTTTTATATATGTGTATATATATATACAATATACTTTAAACTAATTAGAGGACCATGTGTCTGGGGAGGGGGGAGGGTGTTGTTGTTCATTTAGGTTCTTAAAAAGAAAATCAAAAATGTTCTAAGAAAAAAAAAAGTTATTTAAAAATGTAATTGCGAACAGAAGTGAATCAAGATCACAATTTTATAATGACTTATTGTGCAGGCCAAGTTTACATCCAATGTGGATTTATGGCAACACACAGCGTTATGGAGAAATGGTGTCACTGTTGCAGTGAAAACATTCCTCTGTGACATTTCACCACTCTCCAGCTAGCTACCCTTTTAGTCCATATAGTAACACCTGCATGTTCCTACTACCTTTCTTTGAATTATCTATCAATCGATCAATCAAGTTTGTTAGAACATCACACAAGGTACATTTCCAGTGAAATGTTTTCCCAACGGCTCCATGAACTTGTGCATCAGATTAACACACAGAATGTAGAATGTGTACACTAATCAATGTTAACCAATTGATCATGATGCTGGGGAGCTGGGGCCACTTAAAAGGCCAGGTTTGGAGGTTAGGTAGTTAAGAGGACTGCAGCCGAGGTAGATAGAAAATAGGATGCAGTAGATATGAGGGATATGATAAGTTATGTTGTTGTAGAAAATGAGACTGAGATAAGACTAGCGAGGAACAGGAAAGGAGGAATGGAAATGTTAACACTGAAAGTTTGGACTGAAATAAGAGAGAGCTTGACAATCTTCTCCTCCAGTTACATGCAACCTTTAAGTTTAGCACATATTACTTCATGCTGTGAGGTAGTCTGACAAAGGAACAGCAAGAGCCAATCCTCTTTTCTCTGCAGTAGAAATTATTTATGTGGCATTTCATTTGGCATTCCCCATAATAGGAAGTATTAAAACCACAAGTATCTCACAACTACATGATTGCAGTAGAACAAGGACAAGCACCATTAGGTTTATGGTTGATATTTTAGTCACCATAACCGCATGAAAGGCATCCCTTAATATAGATCTCTATGACTTATATAGATAATCATTCCTGCAAACAAAATTGAATATCCCTTGTTATTTTCTGATGATGACAATCAACATATACTTGATCCACTGTATTTTACCCTCCCACCATTTTCCCAGCCCTTTTTTTAGTCACTATATCCATTCTTGCATCCTTGGTTAGCCCAGCATCCACTTTGTGGCATTTGTCCTGGCCCTCCTCCACTGTGGATAGACAGCTGGGTAAAAAAAACCTACAGTTCTTAGCGCAGAATACACACCCAGCGCCTCGTCACGCAGTGTTTCCTACAGGTTGAGAATTTACATGTGGTGGTGGGTGGCGCAGGATGTGGCTGGGTACAGTAAAAACTAGTCAAATGAAGGCTATTTATTGAAAACAACTAGGCTACATAACGTTAACAGATCATTTCAAAATAAATGACTATTTACATATTAAACATAGACTGATGAAGTGTAGCCACAGTGTTTCCCACACAAACTAATTTGTGGCGGTGTGCCACACATTGCATTTCGTTGTTTTTTTTAAACGCTATTTAAAACACTCATTCATTCAGCTGCATTTCCATCTCTCTACAAACACACATACGCAGCGTCTTTCTCCATGAAAACAGTATTGCCAACTTAGCGACATTGTTGCTAGATTTACCAACTTTTGAGACGCCCTTCGCAACTTTATTTCACAAAAGGGACTTTCTTTCTTTCTGAATCTTTTTGGTGAGGAGCAGAGGAGAGGAGCAGAGGAGCAGCCCCTGCCTTCCCCTCTCTCCTCATGTGTGGCAGAACTGTGCACGGTGCGCATGCAGGTAGAAAGGAAAGAAGGGACAGGGTGCGGGGGGCGGTGTAGGTAAGAGAGACAGCGGGACGCAACGGGAGAAAGACGCAGCTGAGCTGGCCTGGCCCTGGGCAAGCCAGCCTTCTTTGAGAGTTCTTTATTGATTTGTTTTTTTTTACTTCTCTTAGTAGAATTTCTTTTTTTTTACTTTGAAGATAGTAAGTAATACATATAAGGTTAAATTCCTGTATTGAATTTGTGATTATTTGGCTAAAGATTTCTATTTCTTTCTATCTACCTTGCTGAAACATCCACAATGCTTTATGTTAATTATTGTGTAATTATGTCACAAATATGCAAATAAGCATATGACATCATCCCAAGGGAGAGGGCCTGAAGGCCACTGGACAAATACATTGTTGATTGGGAAAAAATGTAATTTGGATGTTATCTACCTGGGCGGGTCTCACTCTAATGCAGCAAGTAGAACCTATGTATGGGAAACGCTGTCACGCTGCTGGCTTTCTGTTATCCCACTTAAAATCTCTATCTCTGATTTGTGGCAAAACAAAACAAAACACAAAACGTTACCTCCTTACGAGTTTCTCCCAATGTCAGCAACTGATTTTTAATTCAATAGGTGGTTTCAATGGCAAAGCATTTCAAAACGTACACTAGCATCAGGAAAAAACACTGATGGACACAAAACGCTACCAGGGAGAGTGCACTCAGTGTACTGTGGTTGATTTAGTTCCACAGCTAGTAGAGATAACGTGTAGATCATTTTTTTCCCTCTATCAACCAATCAAGTGGCGGTAGAATACGTCGAATTTGGTTGATTACGAGAGAAGTAACTACAGCCGTATGTCGTATGTCTTATCATAGAACTTGACAGTCATCAGATAAACTAACAGATGACTACATTCATGAAATACCCAGTCTGAACACTAAAAAGTAAACTATGAGGTAAAAGGTGACAACAACAATGAAGGGAAGTCTCCAAATAGAGTTCACAAGAGAGAGAGAGGCAAATACAGTCACTGCACAGCGTATACAGTCTGTGACTGTAAGTGCATGTAAAATGCATGGAAGCATTTAAATGTATCTGTATGCATCACTGTGTGTGTGTGTGTGTGTGTGTGTGTGTGTGTGTGTGTGTGTGTGTGTGTGTGTGTGTGTGTGTGTTTTCAGCAGTAGCTGAATAGCAGCTTCAGACTTCCCCAAACTGAGGATGGCATAAACAGCACACAGCACAGCTTGGTAGTTATGGGAACTCTGTCCATGTAATTGGCTATGCATAATAATGAATAATATACAAGGACTACTGGTGATCCTTGGATAAGGAATGATTTTTGCAGTAATATGCCACCTAGTCTGTCAACTGTCCACGCAGATTTAAATAAAACATCAATAAACAATTCAATTTATAGGCATAGAAATTGAATGAGATTAGAACGGACATTATTGTTCATATCAAAATAGCAGGATGGTCAAAACAACCGCTATCTATGTATACTGTTGCCAGTGCAAAGAACTGTGACTGTCACTGCAGTGACCGTTGTAGCGGGGTGAGCCGTGTAAGAAGTGGTAGCACAATTAGTACAAAACCCAGAGAGATACCTTTGATGCATTATGTCCCTTGCCATGCTGCTAGAAAGGATTTTGAACTAGCACGTGTGACCCACTTTAAGGACACACTGACGTGTGGGATGTATTACAAATGTAAAACCTTAGTATATAGAACAGAGTATGGGCCGTGCTGCATTCACTCTCTCTACCATGAACGGTTTACCCAAAGCATCAAGACAGCAACAGTCCCATTATCAAATTAAAAAACAAGATGTGCAGAATCAATCAATGATTAATTATAAAAAAATTTGGTACAGGTCTAGAAGTTGCAGTTTGGGAAGAGTTTTTAGTGTTTCCATCGTCTGTCCAATGGAGTTGAGAAGTGTGACAACCAACCATGGCAAGAGAACATCCCCGCAGTCCCTCTGACACACATTTCCATGGACACACAAGTCTGATCCTGACTAAGAGAGTAAAATGAAAGCAAAGCAGAGAGAGAAATATAGGGACACACTATTTCAGGTAAACACTGTGATATAATAATTTAATGCATATCATTGTTGGACTCCAGCAACAACCCGACTAAATTGCTCATTCGCACAATGTGATTGCATTAAAGCAACTCAAGCGATTCAAGCCTTCACATTCAGTTTTTCATCTGAGTCTCTTAGCAGAAATGAGGCAGAGAAGAAAATTGTGTTTTATTTGTAGTAAACAACATTGACTGTCTACCAGGGCAATTTAGATCTCTCTCTGATTTATGTCCATGATGTTAGAATCAAAAAGCACAACATCAAGTTTTCTTAACTGGGTTAATATCTGTAGCAAAAAAAAACGAGATACCACAAGACTCGTGAGCCTTTAGATTTGTCCAAATCAGTTATTTGAAATTAGTTTTTGTTTTCTGAAACATTTAGGGACAGTCTTTCACCCTCTACAGTACTAGACCTTTAACTAAAGGTGACAGATGAGTGAGGTTTGTGGGCTTAGCAGGAAGTGTCTTTACAATAGAAGAAAATTGTCTACATATGATGTGCCTCAGGGGAAAAAAAACATTCGCAAAAAAAAGATTTGACACCTGCAGCACTCCAGAGGTTAATTGGACAATTATGGAGTCATTGTTGCCAGTGGAGATGAAATTCTTTCCAGGAAGAAGAAAACCAAACCAAACAGCTTTGTCAAATATGTTGAGCAACTGCTACCCTCCGCTTATCAGAATACCACTGTCAACTGTGTCACTAGGTGTGATGCAAAAGACAAAAGTCAGTGCATATAATACTGAAGTCAAGATTTGATCCGTTAGTAATTGGTAGTTTTTTTCAAAAAACTTCATTTTTGGCTACAGCCCAGTCTAAGACGCATCGATGCGATTTCATGTCCTACTGGGTCAGGAGAGGTTCCATCCGCACGCTTCATTTGCAACTTGATTAATCTACTATCATAGTAGTTCAGACAATTTAAATGTGTTATAAAATACAAGTAAAAAATTCTGGAAGTGAAAGCGTATTCCACCAATCTTATCAATTCTTTTTACCGATGCCGGCGTGTTCATCCAGAGAGTTACGCATTGCAAAACAAAAAACGCAACTTCATTTCACGACAAACAATAAAAACAGTGCGGCTTCTGGGATGTGAGAAATTACCACAATAGCACCCGTGCCATTTGTTTTGCCCTTTGTGTGTGCGAGATAGAGCCACTTGTTTGTGTGAGGTGAGGATGTGTGTGCTTGTTTGTGTGTGAGGTGAAACGATAGCGGATAGCTATTCTACTTGGTAGATGTGATCCATGGTGCAACGGTGAGACGGCACCTGGATGTGGGCCACAGATGTGTTTTTATAAACGCAGCACAGTGACCATACATACATTTTATTCAAGAACATGTATATGAAAAATTGGACAGATAAGCAAAATTGATGATGGCATTGGTATCAATTAAATCTCATCAATTCTCAGTCCTATTTCGTCCAAAAGGTGTGTGGTGTGTGGCGCCTCTCTCTCTCATTCTCGCTCTTACTTTCTCTATCGGTGGACAAGAGATTGGTGCAGTGCTCCTCTGGTAATACCTGAAGCCCCCAAGTCCAGTGCTCAATGGAGAAAAAGAGCAAACACACACACACACACACACACACACACACACACACACAAATCTATAAATGCCAGATTAGCTTTAGTGCTTGCTGATCTAATCTTCTGAGTCAACAGAGCAATGCAGACATAGCTCAGTGTTAGAAGCCGTTATAATGAACAGTCACTCATTTCACCATGCAACACTGCAGAGAAGACTGCCGTCTTAAAACCTAAAGCCGTATTCTTCCACAATAACTGAGGCTTTAGACTTCGGATTCATTAATTCAATCCAGGATCAAGTTGAAAAACTTTTAGTTAAAATCTCAAAGTTTTAAACGTTTTTTTTTAGAGGCTTAGGTGAAGAATATTGTAATTGTATTCAACACATTTCTATCTTTAGAACAAGGTCCACTTCACTAAACTAATTCTAAACATGCATTATTATCTTATTTAAGACAAGCACAAGCCATGAGGCTCATGCGATTTTGATGAGAAAATGTCCCTCTGGTTAACAAGGCTGTGTTTGGATCAGTCTAGCTCAGCCTAGTTGTATCAAAAACCTTCTGACTACTAAGTGTTTGACTTAGCCTGTGTTTAGGAGTGTTTTCAGGTTGTCCTTAAAAGCAGGCCTCAGTGCTCTGCTGGGTGGATGGAACCAGTGAGGTGAAACAGTGGGTGGCAGAAGTAATGGGTCAACCGCCTCCATTTTGTCCCTGCCTCTCTGAAATGAGCCCCCACTGAGAAGGCATCACACACAAATGTACAGCTACACAAACCGATGCGCACAAACACACAGAGGTGTTGTGGAAGTAACTGACGTACGTACGCACGCACGCAGAACACCTGTGTGATGCCAATCTGCCCTGACATAAATTCTGCATTAGCCGTTGAGAACCTCAATGTTGCTGTAGCAACGTAGACATAGTGTAATTACGGAAATGTGGGCTGGTGTAATAAAGCTAGACCACAGCCTAGTGGCCCCGGGGCCCCTGGTAATGGCTTTTATGGCATTCATTAATGGCATGATGCTATACCAGGAAATACGAGGATACGCTTCAGCTTAAAGCCCAGTAGCTCACGGCGTTAGACAGAGAAGCTTCAAAGCCACAGTTCAAAGACAGAGTGCAATACGGGTTTTAGGTCAACGGATCTCTTTTCAAAGATAACTACATTTACATGAATAGGAATATCTATATTTACATACAAAAAAGACAGAGCTCCCTTCTATAGGGTTTCCTAATTCTAGGTTTGGCAACAGGTTTGATGGCCAGCTGCAAACCGACTGGATGACACTGGGCGGCTATCTAATCGTGACATATTCACCTATAATGATCATTTCGGGCACACTAAAAAGACCAGGGCTTCCCACAGCATTCTACGGTGCGGGCAAGGCACTTCTTCTGAAATAAAAAAGTGCCTATGCTAAAGTCCGAACAATTCCAGGGAGAAGAAGGGAGTAGAGCTCAGGAGCTGTGTGTGGCCTGTAGAGATCTCATAGTCAAGCCCTGTTCACAATGTCAACAAATGTCAACAAATAGCACCAAAATCTGTGAAAAAGCAACAGCTTTTTTTGAAAAGGAATGAGAAAAAAAAATACAATCTTATTCCTTTCTGCATACAAAACAGCTTCAATCTAATAGAAGTGATTCTGGCTGAGGCATGACTGAGCATCTCTTCAACGTTTCTGTCTGTCTCTCTCGCTCTACATTTCTGTTCCCCTCCTCTGTCTGAGTGAGGGTAAATTTGCAAAAAGGAATTCAGAGCAAGGCCGCTTAGAGGAGGGTTTTAAAAAGCTTTGATCAGGACCCATGCCACTAATCTGACATATCCATAAGGGGAGCAACTCAAATCAGGTTATTTTGTATAAGGCTATGTATTGCTTTAGCAAGTCGCCATGCCGTGTGTTTATAAATGCTTGCTACCCTGGTGATAATGAATACATGAATAAGTGTCATTTTACGGTCATTTACAATACGATTAATTGGTTTTCCCTTAATGTTCATGTTTCTCTGTGTGTGAGGGGGAAAGACTAAAGTTGACTTAATTGATATCAGCATGAATTAGAAGCATTTAGCGGGTAAAGAGCAGCAGGGTTAAAGCAGAGGATTTATTAATAGAAGGCAAATTCCAAGTCAGGTTTAGTTGCTGTTATGTATGTGTATTTTTCCCTCTGCAACTAGATAACAAAAAACTCATTAACAATAAATCAAAACATGAATATAATTTGTGTGCATTAAAAAAGGCAATCAAAATCACACTTGAAGCAAATCACCTCAGGATGCACACATAATGATTGTGGTGGAAAAGAAGGCAGAAGGAGGAAGGCAGTATAGGCCGAATCACCGCGCTAGCCCAAAAATCCCTTCTGGGTATGAACAAATGGCAGCTATATATTTATTATATGTGAAATTCACAAACCTATCTGTACCAAGGTGCGACCAGTCTGACTTTTCTGCCATGCTTATTTTTTGTACTGTGTTGCATTGCCAGTGTCTTTGATAAACCAAATCAAGCTCTACGACCAACAAAATCTAGTGCCGGTCGGACTGACTGTTAGTTCGGGTGGTGTCATTTTCTTTGGTCTGTGGCACAACAGGTAACTTAGCTCACCAACCTAATGTTAGTGACAGTGTTGACATATAAAAGCCTCAAACATGTTTCTTAGATGAATAAGAAGAGAGTATAACCAGTTGGTCCACATCACTGTTTGATCAGCACTGTTAAATTATACGTACGGGATGCAGGAGTTTTCTACCTGGAAGTTATTGTAAACAAATAATAAAAAATAAAGCTGCCTTGCCTAAACAAATGTGATTGGGTCTAGAGAGCGTCTGACTGGGGTAATGATTGCACCTAAAGGGGGCGTTTACTCTCCATGCAGGAGGGCTGGGTTTAACCTCCCTGCCTCAGGTGTGGTCAGGTGGCCTCTGGTTGAGGATATGTCTTTAAAGTTTGTGTGTGTGTCTGTGTGAACCCTATTTTAACAATCTAAGCGCACGGCGAGAAGCGCGTGGAGCGGAAGCACTTAGGGCATGTCCAAATCCACTTTTGCTAGTTTGACAGCGGAAAAAAAGGGTCCACGCGCATGGTTCAAAAGGGTTGTACTTGGTGTCTTCATTATTCATAGGTGTGTTTTGGGCGTAACATGCAATAAACCAACCAGAGTGTCACCTCCCATTCCCTTTAAAAGCCAGGCGCAATTATGCCTTGGCGCATTGCCTTTATGATGTCATATTTTTATTTGCAAGTTTGTATGCTGCTGCACTTCCCTGTGTGTTTGTGTGTGTGTGTGTGTGTGTATGTGTGTGTGTGTGTGTGTGTGTGTGTGTGTGTGTGTGTGTGTGTGTAACAAGCATAGTGTGCACGCTGTGCATAAGCCTAGGTGCATTTTATTAATTTGATTGTTAAAATAAGTAATATGCTGCGCTATTGACTTTAGACCAGGTTTTTGTTGGTCAATGGTGCGATAGCTTCCCGCTGCCTCAAGATACCAATACGCTAAGAATTCACCTGAATGCACCTCCCTGGAAGACCAGCATGCCCATTGGCGCAAAGATGGGCGCAGGTGCATTTGCTATTTAAACAACATGGGCACTGGACTGGATATTGACAACTGAGTCTGTCTTAAACTAGCAAAGAGACTTGCGTCTGGCCTTCGGGCTGCACCGTGTGAAAGATACGGCCTTGTGTGTCGTCCAAACAGCTGTGGAGTAGATAAGAAACCCACAGTAGTTTTTAATCCTGGCTGCATCCAAGATAGAGCGGATTTAACAGTTTCTTTAACTTTGGCACAACAATGTGCGCCAAGAAGTTCCTTCTATATCCTTCAGAATGAATGCATCGGCCAGGAAGGCAAAGGGCACAGTGTGGACAAAGCTAACCTAAGGACAACAGAACACTTCAATCAGAGAGATATAATAAAAAAGAGCTTCTCGATTTAATTCATTAGCCTCTCAGTGTTCGCTCACAGTTCACTTCAACAAATGATCCAAAAAAGCTTTTCAGAAAGAAAGGATTATAGAGCTGTCATAAAACCTCTGCCTCTCTAACATCTGAAAAGAGATGAGGATAAATGGATCTGCAAATTGGTTAAATGAAACACACAGAGAGAGAGAGAGAGAGAGAGAGAGAGAGAGAGAGAGAGAGAGAGAGAGAGGACTAAATTAAACTTAAATTAAATCTATACTTAAATAGTCATATTTTCTGACACCCAAGCACCTTCTTGTCAGGATGGCATATATTTCAAGACTATAAGAAAGAAAAGGAGCTTGTGGTAGTGTAGGATGTGGTATATTTTTAACAAAAGTCTGTTTTATCTATTTTTAGTAATGTAACCAGACAAAGGCACACAGTACAGGCAAACTTACTAATAGTTCAGTGGAACTCTGCGGGCTGTAGCTTCAGAGAGTAAACGGCAGCGATGTTTCTAAGGTCAGAAAGCTTCTTCATCAGACAGTGCATGCACGCACACAAGCAAGGAGAGTGGAGGAATCATTGCCACAGAAACAAAAGTTTGTCCTTTGACCTTATCAAACCCTGTCCTTGTTTTCCTTTCCCCCCATTTTTTCCTTTCATGGACAGGAGTTTATTTTGCCCTTTTAATTTCCCCCTGATAAGTTCACGATCCACATCATCACTCTGAATAGTATCAAGGAAGATCTTCTTAGTTTGACTTCAACAAAAAAGGGTCACGCCACACCCCACTGTGTTTGTCTGTGAGAGAGAGATAGGGATAAAGAGATAGATATAATGTATCAATTTCATTTCAAAACCCTTAGACTGAAACCTCTTTCACTTATAGCTCAATCTGTATCACATACACAGACAAACACAAACAAATACGTCCTTTCATCCTCCCAAAACACGCTTCGTCGCCTCAGCACGTTCTCCCACTAGCTTACACCTCCCACGGATTTAACTGCTTAAGCAAACTCTACATGATACTTTGGCTGTTTCCAAGCTACTGTTGCTACAGATGTCAATCAACACCCTCAACACACACACACACACACACACACACACACACACACACATATCAATTAACCAGCTTATTTCTACTACCGGTCTGCCACTGAAACGTGTGTTGAGCAGATTAATATTGTTGAGGACTTAAGTGTGTTGGCATGCCAGCAGCACAGCCTCAGGTTTGTTATTACTCAGCCCCACCAAATGTGAAATGAAAGTCTCAGGAGTGGCCTGGCAGAGAGACCAATTACAACTATTAATACTATTACTCTCAAACAAAAGAAAACATATTTTTTGGAATTATGCCTTTGTCTTTTTTTTTGCTGCTTGCACTCCCTGGTTTATTTGGTGCTATGGTTACAAGGCACTGTGGGGATAGATGTGTTCCCGTTTCCACACATCTGTCTCTGTCAATCTACTACCCACTGTCCTTTCTCCAGGTGGCTCCCTCATCCATCTGCTTCCTCTCCCTTTACTACAGCTCTTACACTGTCTTTAATTAGTACGAGGTGTATTATGATAGGTAATGATTAACAATACGAGTCTTGTCCCCCCACGCTGTTGGCCGCGTGCCACTATCACAAATGCCTTTAAGAAAATTATGATTAGGAGTAAGTATTTAAATGTAACTTCATTCAAAACATAAATGCGCTGGTGTAAATTAAAATTGATAAATTCAGGGGGTAATGTAAAGGATGTCCCGATTAAGTTTTCTTGGCACTGATCTGGATATGAGTCCTTTAATGCTGGTATGCCAATCCAGAGCCTGGTACATATATACAGTATATGAGCAGAAGATATGCCATTAAGATGTTTAAATATGAACTGTGTCTGACACATTGAAATAACAGGTGTAGTCTTCTGACATTGGCGCACCCTATTTTTCCATCAATTTCTACTTCCCGATTCAAATCTATTAAGCTGATCATCTTAAATTATTGATATGACATGAATGAAAATTTTACTAGGAGGTATTGACATGGCGCAATCCGCTAGAGAGAAGACGCATCAGTCTGTTGGAACTTCCGAAACACTCAGTTGACTCCTAATTGAACAGCAGCGTTACAGAGTGGAAGTCCCTCCATCACAAGTAATCTATGGCTGAGTGCAGACACACAAACACACTTTGGCCTGTTATTCATCAAGTTATTCATAGTATTAACTTCAATTAGCAACAGCTGACATGTTGTTTCCATCTTTGTTTGTCATTTTGACATAATTTTATTTGGCTTTATTTTAGCCAACAATTATCCTTTAAAATATGGCCAGATGGGCCAAGATTCAAATCCTTTGGATCGGCTTGGGAAATCTCTAGACGACCACAAGAAGCAAGTCATTTTACTTAGTTAGAGCTGTGCTACGGTATGCAGCAATCTGTAGGTACCTTTAATTTAATTTATTCTTTATTGATCCCCTACTCTGTTGTTATTGCACATAGGCCTGAAATACACATACTGAGGTCATTTTACATGCACTAATGGAGAGACGTCAGAGTGAGTGGGCTGCGACTGCTGAACAGGTACCCTGAGTGGTTGAGGGGGGTTCGGTCCTTTGCTCAAGAGCACCTTGGCAGTGCCCAGGAGGTGAACTGGCATCTCTCAAGCTACCATTCCACACTCCGTACTTTAGTACGTAAGGGGACTTGAACTAGAAACCCTCCAGTTCCCAACCCAACTTCATATTTTTTTTATGTAAGGATGGAGAATAATGTACCATTCTCTCTTTATAAGAAGGCATACATTTATACTATTTGCGCATGCATCATTGCTGCATATCTCCTCACAGGAAGGGAGGAATCAATACTTACTAAGTACAAACTGACTTATACGCCTCAGTGAACCATCATTTGTCCCTACATAAGTAGACTCACTGACGCCCGTGATTTCTGTGCAAAGAAGTTAATATACTTTAATAGTAAAGTTGTGTTTGGACTGACATAAACACTGCTCCAAAACACAGCCCCCCTCATTCATTTCAATGGGAGCACTGGATCTGATAAGCCTTTAAACTTAATGGAGACTTCCAGAGAGCCAAGTGGCACACCAAAGTAACAATTTAGATAGCAGTGAATATGTGTCACCTAAGTGGATTTGAAGAACATTCAATTGTTACTAGGCAAAATGGAGCAAAAAAAACATTTACAGCAGGAATCAACCATCAATGAGTGCTGACTGTCAACTAGATTTTCAGTGTATTTTACTACAATGAAAGAAAGAAAGAATGGTGCTAGCAGGCCCAGTGAAAACACAAGCAAGTTTAGCCAAAAAGAACAACAACAAAAAATAACTCTTAGTTTTACTGAGACAATAATAGTTTTAGTAAGATTCAAACAAAAGCCATTACCAGACTATGTATACAGTCCATCTTTCGTCACACTTGGTTTTACACAACCTTGCATGCCTCTAGAGCAGTGATCAGCAACTGGCGGCCCGCGGGCCGAATGCGGCCCGCCAAGCCGTTCGTTCCGGCCCGCGATTGGAT
>NC_048411.1:28037009-28101220 GCF_013103735.1 Etheostoma cragini | reverse complement strand
AGGGTCCGGCCCCCAAGGAGACTGTCTCGTAAAATTCTGGCCCTCTGACAAATATAGTTGATGACCCCTGCTCTAGAGTAAGGCCAATGACCAGTTTCACCAGTCTAGTCTACGAGCCTAAACCACTTTGATTGTATACAAACCGGTTAAACTGGCAATTGTCACAATGACGCCTTCTGGCAAATTAAAAAGTAGTCTACGTTAGGGCTACTCAATAATGGGGAAAAAATCATAATCACAATTAGTTTAATCAGTATTTAAAAATCAAAACAATTATTTAGCATTACTCATGGACTTTTGAAAAGATACTGCATTTATTGAACTTAAAACAAATGAATGAAAAGGTTAAATAAAACGGTAAAACACCTTGAACTTTGAAATTTCCCTCAAAACTATTATACCCTTAATACCGTTTGAACTTTTTTTCTTAATTCAGAACACAAGACAAGATAGGAGTTTATATGCAAAACAACTATTTTGTGATCATTAGGAGCGGAAATCAAAATTAAGGTCAAAATGTGATTAATTGCCCAGCCCTAGCCTACATCCGCAACCTGTATTGATGGCATCACGGCAATAATACAACTAGTGTCAGTTATCAATCAATATGGTTTTTTGAATCAAATAGCTCATCGGTAACTTTGCTCTTTTATTAACTTGATACTGTTGTAGCCTCAAACAAGCTACAGTTCCTTAAGCATTAAGTTCAACCGACATGCAAGGTTTAACCACTGCAGGGAAAAAAAGCACTAGAAGTGCATTACCGCCGCCGCCGCCATGTGGACTGGAGTTGCTACACTCTCGTCATGGGCTCTCTCATCAGTCTCAGTCAGGAGCAGATGAGTCAAGTACTGTACATCCAGAGGTATAATTCAGTATGCCAGTCCAGTGTTTGGCCTAATATCAAACAGACCTAAGCCTACTACCCACATCACCCATGTACAGTATATCGGTAAACTCAGTCAGTCCCTATCCAAAACAATTTCTTGTAAATGTTAGAAACATGATTGTGCTTAATGGTCCCTTAATTGTATGTCTCAGTAGAATTACATTTCTTGTTTAAGCATAATAAACTTGATTCTGATTTTGAAAATATGTCGCTGCCATGAAGAAATAGCTTTGATTTGAGGCTTTGTGGTAAGGGAGATAGTTTCTAGGCACCCAACACGGCTCCGAATCTATATTCGTTTTTCAGAAGCAACGTGTTGAAAAGTCTTCATTTGGTTGATTGTGCTATGAAGTAGCGAAAGAACAAATGCCAAAGATCCTACCATAACTCACAGGAAACACTTTTAAATGGGTGAGCCACTGATCTTTTTTAAAAAGCAGCCTTTTTAAAAACGACATAAATCACTGAACCACGCACCGTTTCCATAGGAACTGTCAGAACTCTTTGCTTCTTTCCGTCCTCCGCCTCATGAAGTAATATCACACTTGGGTTCATTGTAATGACAATCCAATACAATCATTCACACGTTGTCAGTTTTGTTTCCCCTGGGTTAAGGTGATCCAAAAAGAACAAATTTAGTTTTAAATAAAAGAAAAGAACTGCCCTTCTGTGTTCAATGGGAAATCATTATCACTTAGTGCCCCATTACATAGGTTTACACATGTGCATTGTGCATGAAGATAGATCAGAGGTCAGAGGGAGAGCTTGTTATGTTTGTAGTCTAATTATATATTATGTAAAAATCTGGGTAGATATTGTGTAACAGCAATATATAATGGCATCTGAGCATTAACAAAGTGTCCATTAACATTTTTAGATAGGTTCATCACAGGGAACCTCTTTCACATTGTCACAGTTTTCACAGTGTCATTTGACAATTTGTCAACATTGACATCATTATCATAAAAATTATGATTGAGGCCGCATTAACAAACACACACGAAACTCACGCATACATAACTGATGCAAATATGACATTGTTATTGTTAATTGGACACATTTAAGTGTTAGATGGATGCATTAATTCAATTCCAAAGAAAGATTGTTATGTTCCCCAGTACATACAGTAATTAGATACAGCACAATTATTTTGATGAAACCATAATAAATAAGCGAAAAAGCACTATTATGATATTTTTTTTTGGCTGAAACAACTTATTGTGACATGTTCTTATGTGATAATTGATGATACACAGCCACATCCTCCTTTTACTCAAGCCTGTTCATCTCTATGACAGATCATCAGCATACTGCATACAGTTTTAAATGTGATTGATGGCAGAAGTGTACAGGTTGCTCTGTGTCAGTTGAAAAGGACTATGCAGTTTGTTGTAACTTTTAATTGGTCATTAATTTTTCTTACCACAGGGAGACACCACATGGGCCTAACCTTAGCGTCTAAAGCCCACTGAGGAAAGAAAACAAATGGACTTTTTTTCTTTTTCGCAGCCACGCTATGAAGCCAGGGGTGACCACAGTCGGCAAAATGTCTGTTTTCAAGACTATTGTGGTCCCAGAATGCGACTCATTACAGCCAACAGCATCAGGGTGATGGTGTGAGCTGTAAGGCTCGAACACCACCATCCTCCACCATCTCAAATTGCCAGATTCTCCATGGAGAGCCCACATGGCATATTGGTTCACACATTAGAATACACACACAGCCAAGCACACAAAACCCACACAAACACAGATGTAATTTAACCGTGAAAAACATTTTTGTCTTTCTGTAAAAAAGGACAAGGGATTTCTCTAGCTATACTGAACAGAAGGCCTCCGTGATCCACAGATGGCTTAAACTGCAGGGCATTCATGTGGTAATAAAGACGGAAGCATGACACAAACTGAGATACACTTGATCTCTACAGACTCTCACATGCAAAAAAAAGAACGTCCACCAGATAGGGTTGAACAATATGGACAAAATGTCATATTGCAAAATCAATATTAATTTTGATATTTTTAAAACGTAAAACTACAAAAACTACGGGAAAACGCATCAAAATGGATTCATAACAAACTTAACAAGTTTGCTTACAACACAATGTTTATTTCAACTGACAGTCATATATCATATGGACTGGTCCAACATGAATAAATAAATAAGGACCATGTCTACAGAACAGGACATGTTGTCCTGAGTGAATTCAGGATAATTACTAGGCTCGTTGGAGATGAGCCAGGTCTGTGTAGAATCGATCAACGGCCAATGCATGCCGGTTAGATTTGTGTCCAACTTGATCCGACTTGCTCTGACGTCATGCACACATAGGCAACAATAACCTCACGAGATCAAGGCGGCCGCAGTTCTGAGACGCGGGCAGCGCAGTTGCTTTTCGATGACTGCAAGACCCAGGCGACCCCCGAGAACACTGGGAAATGCCGGCCTCTCAGCTGATATAACATCTGATTGGTTCAGAATTGACTCAAAATGGTGAAGTTCTATGTAAACTATTTAGTGTTTTTGAATCTGAAAGACTTTACCTGCTAACTTTGGCTTGTTCTGTACAGAACATATGTTGTGTGGCTGCTAACTTTAAGAAGTCAGAGAGACTAAATCCGTTCAGATCACAGATCATCTACAGTCTGTTGTTAATTAAAATCAGCAACAGATTGCATGTAGAGAATTTTGAGAGGTACTCTGTCATAATTAAAACAACTGGAAACTGTGTACAAGCTGATATATAGGTCTGATTACATTTTATTAAATCAGAATCGGTGCACAGGTAATGTCACTTCCTGTCCAGCCTAAAGGCTGCAGGTATTGGCTGGAAACTGTCCAACTTTACCGCAGATTTTTGTCACCGCTACCGGCTCCCGCCGCCTGCTCTCATCCACTTTCCAGGCGAGGTGCAGTTCATCTCAAACGAGCCTATTGGCATGTATTGTCAATGTGGACATTTACCTTTTAGCCATGCTTGTTTGCTATTTGTAATGCCACAAGGATAACTTGTCAGAACAATGCCATTATCACGATATGATTTGTTTATAATATTAAAAATGATGATGCGGTATTACAACATGATTTAGCACACCCCTATGAACTGAAACTGGAAACCAAGTTTGGTGTCAAACTCATCAAACCTGTCAAAATATTTAGCAACAACTTTGCCTGCTACATCTTCACACCTCTAGTGCTGCAGCAGGTAACTAAATGCAGATCGATTTTTTAGAGAAGAACCGATTCACAGTCCTAAAAAGTAACACACAGACTTCCAGTGTGAATTTAAGGAATCTTAAGTGTTGAATTATCTTAAAGCTCCTCTCCGCACTCTCCTTATCGTCTTCCAAAATTCAATACTATCAAGAGTACTGGATCCTCAAAGCGCCTGTGGAGTAATTCTCTCACTCACTTTTTTCAATTCCTATCCTTCACTCTCTGTTGCACTCATTCAGTCAGTCACACACGGGATCGCTCACTCAATCTGTAACACAAACACACCTGGCCATTTCAACTGACTAATGATTTAAAGTGTCTAACAATTAAAGCCTATCAGAGGTGTTATACACACACAAACTTTCACAGTATTGCTTAAGAAACACTTCCACTGATATTTTTTGATAGGAGAATAGATTATGTGTGCGATACAAAATAGCACTGGTTATTGGTGCACAACTGGAAAATCCAGACATGGCTCTCATATTTTTCAACCAAGCAGATCTGTCTCTCACATATCTCTCAGCTCAGATATCACTGCCAAATATCACCATCCAACAGATCAAGTCCATGACCACCAGTTAGAGGTGGACTTTTTATATTCTGACCTCGATCCACAAACATCAGTGAAGTTCTACTTTTCAAAAATAGAATGGATGGGACCCCAGATGCATCAGATTTTCACACTAGCTTGACAGATGCTGCCAAAAGACTAAGTGTTTTCCCTAGGTTTGTGGAAGACTTAAGGTGATGTAGGTAGGATTGTGAAGATCAAGGACTTAGCCCAAAATATTGAACATTGACAACTTCTCAATCCCTCCCCACTTTGCTAAAGCCCAAAACGGTCTCCTAAGCCCCTCCATCCACAAAGGAGACCTGTGCACACCTACTGTATCTGCAGCTTACGCGTGGGGAAGGGTAGACGCTATGAAA
This sequence comes from Etheostoma cragini, assembly GCF_013103735.1. Classification (NCBI taxonomy): domain Eukaryota; kingdom Metazoa; phylum Chordata; class Actinopteri; order Perciformes; family Percidae; genus Etheostoma; species Etheostoma cragini. The sequence goes on along the minus strand of NC_048411.1, from coordinate 28,096,181 downwards.
TGCGTGTGCATGAGCAGTGATTGACAGTGATTTGCCCTTATTGGTGCATCTGAACAGGGAGCGTTGGGTTTTTGACAATCACACTACAGCTTGTAGGTGGTGCCAGAGGAGCAAGATTTTTATTTTATTTTTTAAATCGCCTGCTTTATGTAGTCCTACTTGAACATAGGGTCAGTTTCCGCAAATATGACAGAAAGTTAAATTTTTCAATATAATAAAATGCAATTTCACATAATTTTCGAGCATTTTGGACCAACTACAACCATTAGATCTGAGAAATGATATTTAGTTAGTTTTGATGCTCACATTAATGTTATATTCATTCTAAAGAGGTGTTTAAGAGGTGCCCAATATGGCAAAAATGATTTTAAAGCTCTATGAGCACCCCAGCACCTAGAATCAGGTGCAGGAGACAAGAAAAAACTTGGGAATGGTGTAAAACAAAAGAGAGGAGTGACAGATCTCTAATAAGATAGAGTTGTGTATATGTGCAACCGAAAATACCAAGTGGTTCCTATTTCCCAATTCTCTAAATATGTCCCAGCAATTTTTAAAAATGTATTTAACAGATACCAACAGTTGTACTGTGTCTTCTTCAGGTGTATCATTCACAGGTTTGACAAGTGGAATGTTTCTCTTCCCGTCTTTCAAATTGTCCACAAACTTCTACAACACTTTAAAACTTCTACAGTAGGCTTCAAATGTGATTTTGGACCATACACAATATATTTACTGGAGAAAAATACAGTCATTGAAAGCCTCCCAGCTCTCAGTTTTTCTTTTGGTACACAATTAATGTTACTTAATTCATGTTTATTTGACTATAACCATCCTCAATAATCTCCCATTTCTTGAGATTAGCAGGCTTGGTGAGCCATCACTGCTCATCATCATGCCCCCTTTTACTTAGACAATTGTTTTACAAATCATGCGGAAGAATTTTAGCTGATCCCTAAGCATCTATAATGAACTCAACAGACAGTTGCCTTTCAAAAGATGAAATACTTGCAAATAGAGCTGCAAAGATTGATTAATTGTCAATTATTAAATAAACCAGACTAGACTACTCCAGAAAATAATCTGCAGATCAATCGTAAAAATAATCGTTAGTTGCAGCCTCATTTGCAAATGGCCCACATTTCTTCTCAGAGCGGTCCTATTTTTGGTTCATATGCCAGGTAGTTATTTTATAGGTTGAATCACTATTGCATGCTACCGCTATGCCATTGTTTCTTCCATTAAATTGCCACTGGGTGCTAAGGGGTTTTGAAAGACTAGCCCATTGGTCAATTTACTCATCATATACAGGGAGCACAGACACCACAATCCCCAGTAGCCTTTGTTGGATAATGTGTTGTAGTTCTGCTATAGGTGACTAGCATTGATTAAGGCATTATCTGAAAAGGTGAAAACAGTAGCAGCTTTGAATCCAAATGGTAAAAAAATCCAATATGTTTATGTAGTAAAGCTTATTATGTGTGCATGAGTATTTGTAAAAAAGAAAAAATGTAACTACAACATTGTGTTCTGACTGCAGTACCTGGTTTCCAAGGTAACAGGGGGTTGGAAAACTGCACACTAGAAAAAAACAGCATCTTACGTTGGGTAAATGCAAATTTCACATGCCTTTTATCATGTAAATTATAGCAATAGACACCGCAGAGTGATTTTGTTGAAATCCTTCTTAATGAACTGATAAATAAATCAACAAGGTGGGCTTCCAAAATTCCTGTACTGCCTTTCCCTCCTAATCCCTCACTGCTGCTAAACCCTCTCCCAGGCAAGGTGCTAGCTATGTTGACAGCAGCCTTTTCTGTCCCATTTCCCTCCCAGCACCCAGGTCATTGATTAATCTTTGGGGGCCTGTGTATCCTCAAAACATCTTACCGGTGGCTGCTGAGAGTTGAGCCCCCCCCTCTTGGTGGACCCCCCTCTGGAGCTGAGCCTCTTCCACGACTCTGAGAAGCGCCCCCTGGTGGTCGGACGCCCTGGACCAGACGTCCCAGACGCAACAGATGAATCATCCCGGGTGGAGAACGGCCGTTCCCTGCACAATTCCCTCCGCTCTGACCACTTCTTCTTGGAAGCCATCGGTGTTATATATTGGGTCGAAAAGATGTGTGAAGTGAGGCAGCCACGCTTAGTCAAGGAGGCTGTTCTTTTAAAATCACACTAGTGCCACAGGTGGCATCTTCAATTCATTCTCAACTCTGCTGCCTACTGAAAAAGCCTGGTATGCTCAGTCTCTTCTTTCTTTAAGTCTTCTTTTTCACTTTGAAGGATCGTGCAAGAGAAATTCCCAACTCCTTTTTCTCTGTTTCTTTTACTTTTCCCCCCTCTTCTGATCTTTTGGTCAAAAGGAGTGGGACAACAGATCTTCAACAGATGCTCAGCTGCACTCCTGTGCTCCTCTTTTGTTTCATGTAGCCTTCCTCTGAGAGGGATGAGAGTCAAAGAGGAGAGGTGGCGAAGCAGAAGGTGTTGTCTGCACCCTGTTGCATTTGCTGTTACTGTGGCTCAGCCGTTGATGCTATTTTGCCTCCTCACAGGGAGAGAGAGAGAGAGAGCGAGAGGAACTGGGAAAACAAGGCAAGGGAAAGAGAGAGGGAGGGAGGGAGAGATGGATAGCTGGAGGGAGTGAGGGAGGGGGTTGGAGGGTATGATTTTCAAATCCGGGTGAAAGGGGCTTCAAAACAGGGACAAAATAATAACAACGAGCTCACAGAGTGGCCAGAGAACGAACACGAAAGAAGAGCAAATGACAGCGAGACAGGCGGAGACAGGAAAAAAAAGAAAGCTACCAGACAAGGAAAACAAAGAGACAAGAGTCTCTGGTGTGCAGTGTTCCTGTTGAGAATAATGCAGAGCTGCTTAAAGCTGACTGAGAGGCACAGAGACAGACGCCCTGTTCAGTAAGTCCCTCTCTTACTGTGAACACTGCGCTTTGAATAACTGTTAAACCTCCCTCTTCTCTTCCTCTTGCTCCCTGAGCTTTCATTCACAATCACACTCTCTCTCTCCTTCCTGTCTGGATACATGTTTCTTCTTTCTCTTCTTCCTCTTTGATGTACAGTACATGGTTCATTGTTCATGAGTTAAGTCACCTTCAAATATTCGGCTGCAATACATATCGTCTTCTTCTTTCGCTCTCATACTTGTCACTCAGTCTTCAGCTGAGCTAAAAGGGATGCCGTGCTGTGGATTTGCAGAGTTGACAAAAAGGTGATAATTTGAGTTATTTCTTCAGGTGCAGTTGTAAAGGAAAACATTTTGTGTTACTCTATGATTATCTTAATGCTTCTCACTCTATTTTGGCCAAAGAAGATGAGAAAATATTCGAGGACGAGAAATACAAGATGAGAGAGACAGAGTGAAAGACAAACAGATTCTGAGCGAGAGCTAGCAGGATGAAGACAGAGTAAGGAGAGGTGCGAGGTGTCTGAACACCAGGGACATTGTCATCGTGGCTCCCAGCAACAACTTTCCACCCAACTAGGAGTAGCGCCAGAGTGTGTGTGTGTGTGTGTGTGTGTGTGTGTGTGTGTGTGTGTGTGTGTGTGTGTGTGTGTGTGAGAGAGCGAGCTATAGATAGAGAGGGCCAGAGAGAGTGTGAGTGGTTAAATTTAAAGAGCAAAACAAATAATCCCTGAAGGAGGAGAGTATGAACAAAAACGAGTGAGAAAGCGAGAGACAGTTAGAGTAAAAACACATAATCAAAACTTTTTTCAAACAGAATGACACCGTGGGGACTTGAAAATCAGCTGTCACTACTGTACTGTAGTGAAGATACGCACTGCTACACTACAGTTGGAAAACATTTAAGTAATTGAAAATTGAATTGCTTAATAATGGAGTAAATAAAGAGTTTTGGCATGATCAGACCAAAAATGGTGTACTCTTCCTTCTGCACACAAAAAAATCAGACTTTTGCCACCAGAGTTGAAACAATCAGTTGATTAGCTGATGTATACAAATGTATGATTAACTCTTGTTAACTACATATTGTTGGATTAAATCCGTTGGAAAAAGACATTTGAAGACGTCAACTTGGGTTCCTGGGAGTTACAGTATATCCGTTTTTCTGTATTTTCTAACATTTTGTGGACAAACACTGAGTTAAATGAGCAGATATAATATTCAGCAGGTTAATCAAAAGTTCATACGGTAAATTGGTATTTGTAAGATGTGTATTCCAGACAGTGGTGTATCCAATGTAGGTTTACATTGTAGTAATTTGCTGATTATAGCTGAGCTTTCTGAGTGCAAAAGCAGACGTATTATAATAATAAAAATCATGTAAATACACAGCATCCTATTTCATCATTATTTAAATTACCTGACAAAAAAATAAGTCTTTTAGCTTTGTTTGTCAACAAGTGCTCCTACTTTTTGGATCACAAGCTAGCATGCACAGTGCAAATGACCTAGCTAATGATGGCTAAGATTGGAAAGACGCTACAAATTTACATGTTATGCTAGATATGTGTTTTGTTGGTCTGTACCACTTAAAGTGGATGAAGGCTTGACTAATTTGCAGGAAATGCTGCTGCTCTCATTGATAGGAGTCATTAATCTCTTCATTTTTATAAGCTAACTAGCTATGGTACCATTTAGGCATAGCTAGCTAGCATGCTAATTATTACCAATAACAAAACTTCACCGCCAAACTACAAAATTCTGACTAACTATTCCAACACATTGTTTAACATGACTAATGTGCATATGTAAGTTACTTTATTGTTGACTTTATCTTACCTGACAGTAAATGAGTCTGCGGAATACCCAAATCAATAAAACTCAGTTCCACGTTTTCAATGCAACTTTGCCCACAGCACGCCCACACATACACACGAGCGCGCAGCGGCCTGTAACTGCTTCTAACGGAGCTGTCATTTAAAGAAAAGCCCGTATTTCGTTCGCCGGTTGCTTATATCCTGGCCTTCTTGTTTTGTTGCTAAATGTCTTAACTAACTATAAAATGTGAAGTTTGACTGCTCGCTCCCGCCCATGTCAATTTTTTACGTATTGTCCGGGGGGTGGAAATTAATGAAAATGTCCGGTTTTCACTTTTTTTCATGGGACCAATTAAGTGTGTACTTATTTGACTGGCGCTTTGCACACAATACTACGGTACTTTGTTGCGTGATGTAATTCCCGTGAGGCTGCCTTGCGGGCGGCTCTGCAACACACACACACACACAGACACACACACACACACACACACTCAAACACACACACACACACACACACACACACACACACACACACATGTATACAAGGAGCATATCAGACAGCGGAGCAGCATTGAACACAAAACGCCGAAGCGTAAGTGCAGTTTGCACAGAACCGACCCGGACAAGGGAGGAAGAGTGCACCGTGTACACAGCTAGCACATATGTTTCAATGTGTTATAAAGGTGCTGGAGATCCCAAAGCTCACATGGACACCAAAAAAACTGAAACACTGAAAACCTTATCTTATTACATTGAAAAGGTTTTGAGAGATATACAAGGTTTTAAGAGATATTTAATTGAAGCTATATTTTGAAGTTGACAGAAAAAAAATCACATTTAGAACATTATTTAATTTTTATTTATTTATTTGAAAAGTGCTATCATTTTGTTACAAGTTGTTACATATTTTATTTTATTACATAAGTTATTTTTGTACCATTGAGGCATAATAAAGCATGTTCATTAACCTCTGAGAAGGCTGTCTGAATTTGTGTCTCGAGGCCGGGCCAAGTGTCCTCTTTTTTGGCATTAAAAATATGTTCACCCTATAGAACAATGACCACCTACTTGTTGAACAACGGCTCTATGATTTTCCCCATTCAATATCTCCATTGACATTTCAGATAATGCTTATTAATCATAGACTATGATATAAAGAGTTTTAAAGCCTAAAGCCAAGCCAACTAGCTACAAGATTAATCATGATTATCAAACAATGTACTGTATATGAACTGGTTCTTTAAAGGTAACACACACACAAACACACACAATTGCACATTTGAAAACTTTCTAAAGTTTATGCAAAATGTGTGTGTGTCATATTTGACAACAAGACTATAGAAATTATAGAAATAGCACACATGATATTAACACACTCACACACACACTCATCATTTCTATAAATTTTTTGGCTAGGTCTTGAATACAGAAAACCTAATGGCATCTTTTATCCAAGGAGCTCAAAATGTTTCGCAGTGAGATTAAAGTTAGGATTCGTCGGTATGTACAAGCTGACTTGCGTCCTGTCTCCTGTCCCCCCAAAACTCCCCCTTTCTTTAACATCCAAGATCTAACCACACAGGGTTGTGGGGTTGCCATGGTTACTAAATGCATTATAAATACTCCAATGTATCATCACGTGCTCTCATACACAATTTCACACCCTTACATCCATGAAAACACACCAGCAGCAGAAACACAACCCACAAAAAATGTTCTGTCTCTTACAAAGACACACACACGCGCACACACGCGCACACACACACACACACACACACACACACACACACACACACACACACACCCTGAATTGCAAATAGCAGAAGACCAAATTGTCTCATGCGCAGCATGGAAAGGATTTTTTAAGAAATAAAAAACATCAAAATCAAAAAGGACATTGTGTTCAGTTCAGCTAGTGTGAGGCTAGTCTACATCCACAACGGGATTGCTCCGGTGCTGCCGGGAATTCACCCAGACTTCACTCATTCTAAACTCTGGTGGATTTCTGAGGACTTTGATTAACTGGTCCTCAGATCTATGCAGGGTAAATCCAGACAGCTAGCTAGACTATCTGTCCAATCTGAGTTTTCTGTTACACAACTAAAACAACCTTTGAATGTCCACTAAAGGCAACATAGTTCCGTCCGGCGCTTAGCTCCACCCAAGATGATTGTGATTGGTTTTTAAAGAAAAGCCAATAAACCAGAGCACATTTTATCCCATCCCAGAATGCTGTGTGGACTCGCTGGACCCTCCTCCGATGCGCTGTGGTGGAAGGTCTGGCAATGCAAGACTAGTGTGAGGCTGACAAACACCAAATAAATCAATACAATAAAAAGCATCAGTTGCTCGCGTGACCAACATATCACGGTTCATCTCAGGTCATTTAATTTAACTTATGTCCGTCTGTAACATTTTTGATTATTGAAATACTGTTTCTGGAGTTGTGTGCCGTCGGGCCCCGATATTAAAAAGTTACAGAAAGAAAGAAATCAAAGAGCAAATCATGCCCCTGCAAAAGGAGATAGCTAAAGGAATAATACAATGCTTGAGAAAGTTGCTCAGTTAGTTTGTAATCTCCAAAATACATTGTCATTGTGAGACTTTCTTAACAAGACATTACTTTTTCATCTTGAAGCTGCTGATTAAAGTGCCTCTTCTCCACAGCTATAAAAAAAGATTAAGAAATGCTTTGATTTTGAACCCTGAAGTGGAAATATCATCACTGCCACATTAAACCACAAGGACGTTCTGTGCTATTATTGTTACAACTGTGTTTAAACACACAAACTGATCTTGTGGAACAAATTATTCATCGCATTATGAATGCCAATTAATCCAACTTTCATAAATGCAGAAATTGGTTTACTTTCTAAGTCTGAGCTTTTATATCATTGCACGTAAAATCTTCTTCTTTTTCACCCAAAAAAAAAAATCTCACTTCTCAAAAAGGACTTAGCTTTGACTGAACATGAAAATCAGAGTGAGAAATTTTTGGACTCCAACATGTAGGCAAAACTGTGAACAACAAGTCAAATAGGAAATTATTTAATTATGTTTTCAGACTTAAAGCCTGAATGCAAGCACTTTATTTTGCAAGTATCATAGAGCAGGGGTCTTCGATGTGTTTGAAGCCAAGGACCCCTTAACTGAAAGAGAGATATGGTGCAGAGACCTCTACTACATTGCAAACGGTTTATTAAATTGTATAAAAATGAAGTTGCGTATTAAACTGGGACTGCATAACATGTACGGCTGCCTAAAGCCTTTATACCTACCTTTTTTGCATATAATACTATGCCAATAAAATAATAATTGTTGGTATGATTGTAAGAATCATGTTTTAATGTTAAACATACATGTGGTAAAGTGAATCCTTAGGATTAACTGTATATGTGGATGGCTACCATAATGACTACCTTACCCATAGGCCAGTACGCTTTTCATCAATGTTTTTTTTCACAAATAGGCTTATTTATATTTGCTAATAATATGTTGGATTCATACGTGGATGGACTCCTGTTTTAATTTTCTTGGAAACTTTCAAAAAACGTAACAATAACCTGGTGGACCCTCTGCAGTAACTCTGAAGACCCCTAGGGGGGACATGACGACACTCCCTCTGAAATCAATTAGCTGCAGTAAATGCAGCTGTTCAAGCAATGTTGCAGATGAGCGTTTAAAATCCCTTCACATCCTTATCAGCTTATATTGTGTACAGAAATAAATAACTGTATATTTATATATATAAAGTCAATAGATGCATAACACTTTTTTCTGATCCAAAGTCTATTTTTTATATATTTGTGTTGGAGATTCTAGAGGAACAGGAAGTGCGTTTCCTACCTTCAACTCTGTGCACAGCGGGGTCAGAACTCTTCTATTGTGAGATTTCCTCATCATTTTCCTCTGGAGGACAAAATCAAGGAAAGAGAGGCAGAGAAAGAGAGAGAGAGAGAGAGAAAAATAAAAAAGTAAGAACAAATCTTTTATAATTTATAAGTGTAAATGGGTTCTAAACTCTCAGCAAACAGCAGACTGTCTAACCCCCCAGCAGCAATATAGACTCATATTTAAGGTTATAGTGGCTCTAGTGGCCTGTATGGGAGCAAAGCGGGAACACTTGTTGGCCGAAAGCGGTTCTATTATGGCGTCTTTCCATTAATGGTACCTGTTCGACTCGCCTCGATTAATATTGCCTCGTGCGTGAGGCACGCTCTGGCTGGTTGTCACAGCAGGAATGAGTCTCAAATGTACTTTAGTGACTACAGGGCGAAAGAATCGGTCCAATTATATGTTTGCTTCTCCGCCAATCAATACACACCTGCTGCTAGTTTCTTAAAGCGGCGTGGCCATGGTTAAGCCCATTGACACAGATACAGGAAGTTACTCTGAGTAAAGAGCTGCAAACAAGACATCTTGCTACACCCTACAACGCCCTGTAGGGCCCTGCTACGCCCTGTAAGTGCCCTGCCATGCCATGAACTACTACAAATGCTATTTCTAGTCATAGTTCCATAATCTTAATTGTGACTGTTATTGCCATTGTTCATCACACCGGCAGAAACTGGCTGCCAAGAGCCTGGTTCTGTCTGAGGTTTCTTCCTAAAAGGGAGTTTGTCCTCGCCACTGTTGCACTAAATGCTTGCTCTTGGGGGAATTATTGGATTCTAGAACTACTCTATCTGTAAAGTGTCTTGAGATAACTCTTGTTATGATTTGATACTATAAATTCAAAATTTAATTGAATTTAATATAACTGAAAGCCCGGGAAAGGGAAGTTTGGGGTCTTCTGCTGGAGCTGCTGCCCCCGCAATCTGATACTGGATAAGCAGGTGAAGATGGACGGATGGATCCTTGAAAATGGCAATACAATCGTCCAGGATTCCGAATATAGAAACATTTTGAACAGACACTGCACTAGAAATGTTTAAATTTCTAAATTTGCAGTTATACGTCTGCAGATGATTAGTCATCATGTCATGGCATGCCATAGTTTTTGCGCAAAGGATCTGTTGATTCTGCAGCCTACATACTGCAACAGGATGCATTGTGTTGAAAGCATGCACCCTGAATAGGTCACTATACTGTGTATATTGCAATTTCAGTCTATTCTTTTTCTTAAAGGAAATCCATGTCATGAGAGGTTAAGAAACTGTATAGAATGTTTTCAAGGTTGAAGTTTTGTTTTGTTTTTTTGGTTGGCCGGCAGGATTTTGATGAGTTGACAAAATCTCCTCATTAACTTTGCCCTTAGTGTTTGTTGTCAAAACGGCATTAGGTGAAAAGGGGTCAAAAAGAGGATTAGCATTCAAGGTGTTTTTAGTTCAGAAGGTAAGTATCCAACCTCAGGTAATTGAAAGTGCTACTGAGACACACCAAATGAATGTTTCCAATCACTAAGGAAGATAACCTACAGTAAGACGGCAAACTGCAGAAGGTGGAACTAATTGTCAAATAGGCCACGGAGATACAGCTATTGTAAACACACAATAAATGTCTTGGTTTAAAACATTTCAGAGTTTTATCCCTCCTGTTGTCCTCGGGTCAATTTTGACCCGGTTTCAAAGTTGCTAGATCAGAAATATGGTTTTCTTTCAAGCAAATTGCCCCAGAAATAACATAAATGTTTTTATAGAATGCTTTTCGTAAGTAAAAGTAAGAATGATCAATTTACTACTTTCATTGAATTTTGGGTATTTTATAAAACACCCAAAATTGAGTTCCTGACTCAACTTTGACAGTCTGTGATTATCCACTCAATATGTCAAAATAATATATAACTTCAGCTTTTTTAAACTCAAAAAGAAAGTATAATTTCATATAAATGTGATTTATTGACCATGAATTATAAAATATTGTAAAATGAAATCAAATCAAATTAACGTGATGTTGGTGGGGAATCCGGTGGTAGTGGGGGAAAAAAGCACAGAAAAATGCAACGGAAACCTCAAAAAAGCAAATGGACAAGAAGTGGCATGGTCGTGGGAAGACAACACAAGGGTTAAATAACTGAACACATCATGAGCAGGTGCTCAAATCAAAGAAAACGAAAAGACATCCTTACAGCAGAAAACAGAAGGCAGTCTTTGCCATGCAAGGCTTTACTCTGTCCTCATTTGACTTATTAAATCATTTTTTTCCCCAATTTGATTTCATGGTGATTATATTCATTTCTATGGTGCTGATGATTTGATTCCTGCCGCTATACGTCTCACTGCATCTCATTTTCTCATCTGTATACTGACAGGACAATGGTAAAAATTCTGATCTATAACTGCAAATATTAATAAGGCAGTGTCCACTAAAGGCAGAAGATAATGAACAAAAGTGAAATTCATATTCACTTTTTTTCTTAAGGCTATAGTGCGTAGTTTTTTGACACAAAAAAAAGTGTCAGCACGTCCACATGATACACGCCTTCCATGACGCTGTCCCTCCCAGCTAGTTAAGGCATATAGTTTGTGTAAAATATAAAATCTTACATACGGTAATTCAGTCTATGAATGATATCTGAACAGATCCCTCTGTAAAAACCTTCAGAATATACATAGAATTGAAACTGGACAGTTTGGCGTATGTAAGTGCTACTGTAGTAGAGATTTCTAACTCAGAGTTTGAAAAAAAAGAAAAAACGTTTTGTTTTTTTACTGGCGTAATTGACAAAGTGGAGTAAAGTAAACATCTAAATGTACTATGGAAGCAAAATAGCCCCAAAAACTAAAAAAGATTGCCTGGAGTGTCTCCCAGTGAAATGAAAATCAATGAAGGAAAGTGTCAAGAATTCTGGATAGTCTTCAAACGTAGAATAATCTTAGAGGGGCTGATCCAAGTCTTTTCTCCAACTCTGAAGTTTATATTTTCATAATCTGACATAACCACATTTGTGCATAAGGAAGAGAAACCTCTTAACCTCTCCCTCCCTTGAAACCAAACCGGCTGAAACATGTCAAAAAGAAATGAACAATGTGCCTTTTTGTTAAATGTTTATGCCTGCAGAATCTGTTAAAAGAGTAAGAGGGGCTGCGGTGTTTACCCCACAGATAATTAGCCTCGGTCTCCTCTCATATCCTAACACACACTAATTACTGCTTCCTCTCTCTGTGCGACAGAAAGGTTGGGGATGCATTTTTAAGCAGGCTGATGCTATCAATAATTCACGTACAGCATCCACAGACAACATGTGTGGTTCTGTGGATGCGTTGTGGTTCTGTGGTGTAAGTGCGCATGCGTTGTGCACAAGGTACATATTTCTAAATAATACTCTATTACCAGGAATGCACTGACCTGACCCCAGTACTATACGTCAGGGGTCTCCAACCTTTCCTCATCTAAGGGCTACTTTAAAATAACGAAAGTGGCCAGAGCTACTTGCATCACATTTCTTACATTTATTTACACAACACACATGCGCTACTGTTTGCTGAAATTACATTAACCAAAGCTTATGAAAAATCTATGACTATTTTACACTTCTTTTAGCCCACAAAGTTAGCTACATCACTGAAAATATTCCCATCAGGGTCCAAGACAAATTTACCACTTTACACATCTATGTCAAAGTTTCCTACCTCACTGTTAATATTGTGGTTGTTTTGTGTCCGTTTGTCAAACTGGCGAGCTACTGGAAACCTGCTCTTGAGCTGCATGTATCTCACCAGCTTCTTCTTGGAGACCTCTGCTATATACTGGAATTTTAATTTCTGTTTAAGTTTTGACTAATTTCTTGCTGCATTTAAAAACGTTTACACTTGACTTGTTAGTTCAGCTAAATCAGAAAAGAGTGTTTGACAACTTGCTGCAGCACGATTCTTCCTTTTTTTGTTACATTTTGTTTTACAAAGTTAGGAGGCAAAGTTTAAGTTAAGCCCGATGTTGCCTTACATATAAAAAATGTGTGATCCAGAGTCACTTCCACACAGTGAGGCATACAGCCTATTAATTAGACACTATTGCTTTGGTCCTCTGTATCAGTTGATAGCCAAAGCCCAGGGATTGGTATTGGGACTCAAAAATTTGGATTGGTGCATCTTGGGCTGAAACTAACGATTATTGTCATTGCTGATTAATATGTCAACTAGTGTCTAGATTGATCATTTAGTTGTTTAGTCCGTAAAATGTCAAAACGAAATGTTAAAAAAAGTCGATCAGTGAAAATTAGAAACATGTTCTTTCTTCTGTGGTTTAACCTTTCTGCAGCTGTCTGTAATTCAGCTAGGAAACTTTAAACTAGCTGACAAGCTTCATTAGTAGATGAGCCAAAAGCGAACGCAGCCTCCTGCAGAGAGGTGTCACCCAAACTGTCCACAGTGCTGCTGAATCTCCTCCACATATCACAGGCTGTTTGACAACAGTCTAAATGGCAGCAAGCAAACCTATGATAAACTCAATATGCTTACAAGATGATGCATTGGCAATATATTTCCTAGGCATGTGTGCATATGTGTGAGTCGGTTTGAAAGCACCCGAGTCACAGTTCCTCCGAGGGGCTGCAGGGTAGGAGTCAGCGTGTGCAGTGTGTGCAGGTTGTGTGTGTGTGCAGTGTGTGTGAGTGTGTGTGTGTGTGTCACCCCCTGTGATTCAGACCCTTTGAGTATCTCACCAAGGCAGGTTGCTAGGTGAAGCAGTTATGATGCCCCAAAGCGCCCCCCCCCCCCAACACACACACACATGCAATATGCTTATAAGATGATCCATTGGTCATTTATTTTCAAGGCATGTGTGCATATATGAGTCTGTTTAAATTACTTACTTGTGCTGGCTTTCTATCCTGGCTCCCCCCCCCCCCACACACACACACACACACACTAATGAGGGATGTGTCGGTGCTTGGAGTCGACAGGTCACTAATCCCTGTATCATGGAGAAGAGGCCAAGCATGTGCTTTGCTCACACAAATTGTAACACTCCATCTGTAATGACAATTCTCCGCTGCCGGAGAACTACCCAGGTCGTGACCAAATCTTCCCTCTTCAGCATCTTTTGCATTGTAGAGATACAACTAGAGATACGTTTACAACACAATTCTTGGCCCTCTGCTGCTACTTTGTAGTTGTGATGGAGAAAACTAGGAGCCGGTATAATATGACCGGTGATTACATGAAGCTGCTGTCAAAGTCCAAAGAAAAGCAACGATTTAAGAAAAGACATAAGTAGAGAGATGACCACTCTGTTTAGGGGACAGAGAATCCCTCAAAGGCTTGTTCTTGGGGAAATGGGCTAAATCCATGTTTTATGGATATGGATATTAATCAGGCTAACGGAGATCAGGCTATTGTGGATGATTTATACATAGAGAGCATATGGCTGCTTCAGTGTCCAACGGCCAACAGATGGAGGCGCAAAGCAAGAAAAGAGGGAGACGTCTATCATTTATTTAGCGCCCCAGCAGCCACCCAATTCTCAGCATTGATCCATTGTACTACAGCTTAGATAATTTATTTATTTATCATCATCCTATAAAAATTCAAGCCATGAACAGTAATCCCAAAAGTAACACTGCAGTTATATGCCAACTCACTGAGTCCTTGTTTCCACTACTCCCCCCCCCCATGGTTTATCAAACTTTCTGTGCTCTCCTAGTGTAAAAAATCATTATCATTGAATGTCGTATTATATTATTTATACTCGTAGCCCAAGCTTCACCTCAAATAGAGCACTGAAATTCAAAATGGCCGGTGTCTTACCACTCTGAGGGTCTCTGAGGCTTCTTTTGGGATTCACTTTCCTTCTCGCCTTTACTTCACTTGAGTCTTGAACTTCTGAATCCTCTGAGCGCAAGTCCTTCTTTGCTTTAAAAACAAACAAAAAACTTTCAAGCAGAAAAGGTATAAAGCTGGGTAATTTCTCAACCAGATGAGGAAAGAGAGAAAAAAGCCAGATGATTGGAAGAACAGAGAAATGGTGGCTGAGGGAGAAGATGGCTGGCTGGCTCCAGGAGTCAGAAGCCACAGGTGGGCAAGACGTCCCTCTGCTAGTGGAGGCGTGTTGGAGAACAGAGCATGACGCAGCCTGTGTTTGTATGTGTGTGTGTGTGTGTGTGTGTGTGTGTGTGTGTGTGTGTGTGAGACACTTTCAGTTTCTACAAAGACACATCTGTAGGTCCAGGAGAAACGCTAATGGGCCAAAGACGAGGTTTCAGATATTCCACAATCATCTCGTTTAAGCCTCAAAACCAAAACAAGCCAACTCTTCCTTCAATTGTTATCACAGTTACCGTGAAAATAAAATAAAACTTGTAGCCACTCTCTGATTGGTTTGGCTGATTTGAAAAAAAGCTTGTTATGTCTGCGTTTAAGCCTGAAAAGTCAGAAGGAGGAAGACGATTCTTGTGTTGCACCTCTACTCTCTCATCTGGCCGCCATGAAGATTAAATTAATGTCCGAGGTGATGAAGATGAAGCAATGGAGTCCCCTTCTTCCATTTAACGACGCGGCACGTCTGCTCTGCCTCATTGGCTGATCAGTCGCCGCCTAGCTTTGCTGTAATAAGTTGGCGAGGCCTTGTGTTCCAGCAGTGGCAGAGTAAAAGAGAATGAAAATCAGGGTGTTAGAGAAGACCTTTTCCTGGCAGGTGGAACGTCATCAACCAACGCACCAGAGTCACAGTTCCTCTGAGGGGCTGCAGGGTGGGAGTCAGTGTGTGCAGTGTGTGTGTGTCACCCCCAATGATTCAGACCCTATGAGCATCTCACTAACGCAGGTTGCTAGGTGAAGCAGTTATGATGCCCCCCCCCACACACACACACACACACACACACACACACACACACACACACACACACACACACACACACACACACAAACACGCACACACAGTTTGAAGGAAGGAGGGTTAATGATAGCAAATAAAGATAAGTAAACAGTGGGTGGCTAACGAGTGCTAATATAGTTCAGTGCTCTGCTATGAATTAATGAAGAGATCACTGGGATGCCACAGCAACAGAGGGGAGGAGCCGTCTTGGTTGACAACGGTGAGGGGCCCCTATGATCATTTTATGGCCCTGAGATGCCTGTCTGTTGTCTGGAAACATGAGCATGACATATTGTCTCATTTGGCCACTGTCCACTAATAGCTGACCTTTAATTTCACTCTTAAATATCTTTCAATTCAATTCAATTGTATTTATAGTGTCAGATCGTAACGCAAGATCTCAGGACACGTTGCAGATAAGAGTGAGAGAGCGAGATAGAGAGGGAGAGAGATAGAGAGATATAGAATACAGAAATACTTTCCTCTCTTATCTTGTTTTTAAAAATTCTGTTTC
This sequence comes from Etheostoma cragini, assembly GCF_013103735.1. Taxonomy (NCBI): domain Eukaryota; kingdom Metazoa; phylum Chordata; class Actinopteri; order Perciformes; family Percidae; genus Etheostoma; species Etheostoma cragini. Next base: position 28,080,182 of record NC_048411.1, on the reverse strand, counting down.
TTGCACTTTCCCCCCTCCTCTCCTCCTCCATGACTGTGTCCCTTCTGCCGTCATGGCCTGGATGGCAAAGTGGCTCATCCTATTGTGGTCTGTCACATCAGGCACAAACTGGTACCGATCAGGGCTTCGTTCATTTCCACACCGCTCCATTGTGCAACTGTGAACACCTGCAGCATACACACATGTAATGTACATACACACCTTAAAAATACACCTCAAGCCTAAATTAACCCATAGTCATGCATGCTCAAATAAATCACAGATGAGAGACAGGTCTGAGGAAAGAGTGTGTGAACAAAATAAAGCAATTAAGAGAGGCGTAGCCTCTCAGACAATAGGCCCACAGAACAGCACAGCGTGGCAATTACTAATCAATTTACTTTGAGTAGCAGTGAGTGGGCACTTATATACTTATAATTGCAAGTACTCCATGTACTGTAGGGCACAAATGAGAAAAGACAATAACTGTGGAAAAAGTGCTGGATGATGATGAGGTTGAGGGGGAGGGAGGGAGAACAGCGTGGACAGAAATGTGAAGGACTAAAGAGGACATTAAAAGCTTGTTGTGGCCTCAAGTTGTAAAATTAAAGGTTGAGGGTTTTACATTGGTTAAAAGGTTGACAAGAATTTTCACTTTAATGGAAAACAATGTCACTAAATATTCAGCAAAGGAGAAAAAGCCATTTCGTCTCATTTTACCTGAGGAGATAATGGCTGCCTTATTAACACAAAAATGAGCAAGGAAAAGTACAGAGCATTAGAGAGTGCAGAACTTTTATGAGCAATAGTAGAAACTTGTACCCTCGGATCACACAAACACACTCAGCTGACAATTCTTTCCATATTAATGTGGCTTAATAGACGTTTAGGGTTTCATGTGTGATTGGAGGGCAAGGACATTATGGACAATCGATTAAAACTGTGCAACAGCAGAAAACGATAAGGCCTTTCTCTTCTGTGTCTCAAGTAAGGACACACAAAATCTATATCTAATCAGAAAGGGGGGTGGTGCATTTGGGTCTGACTGATAGAACAGTTTGCCCTCCACAATATAGAAATCACACAATCAGAAATACACAAACTGGGGGAGTCTCGTGATCAACAGGACAGAGATGGCGCCTCAAGGTGTAGCTTCCGGCCCTACATTGTCAAGTAGTTGTTTTCCAACTTTGATATTTTACCACTTTGTGCTTGTTAGAGTTACTTAAAGTAGAAAGGCAAACAAGAACAGAACCCTGCGCGGCGAGACGGATGCCATTGCAGAGGCATTGGTGGAGAAACAGAAGTTACCTCAAACCACATTTTGCTCAGATCCAGTCTCAGAACAGGTTGATATCGACAACAACAATAGGCTATCTGCTATGCATGCCCAGCTAGCATCTCTGACTGCAAGCCAAAACTACCATGGAAAGTAACGCAAGTACTTTTGAAAGTCCTGGCCACACTTTTCAGGAGATGGAGGTGAAGCTAGTGGATATGGAAGACAGAAACCAAAGAAGCAACATCTACATCTGCAAGAACCCTAACCATTCACCTAACAATACTGCATCCAAAATTTCCGTCTTGATTAATGTTACTCCCTGTTACAGAGCTAACAACTTTTCGGAAAACCTTTCAGTGAGATTTGGTGGGGCCAACACAAATTTTGCCCTGTAAAACGCAATTTCTTTGGTGGGTTCAGCATAATTATCTGTCTGGGTTTAAATTAACCCTAACTAAATTTGTTATGTGTGGGGGGATGAGGGGCTCTGCCTAGGGGGGTCTGGGGGTATGCACCCCCATGAATTTCTTTTGAAAAATGAACCATTAAATGGCACTTCCTGGAGAATGTTGTGCAAAGAAATTGAGAAATCAAGTTTTACATGATATGTGCAAAACTGTAGGGTTAAGAGCCTTTGCACTGTTGTAGTATCAACAGGTATTAGGGCATTTAGCATTTACATTAATTTGAATCAGTGATTACTTGATTACACATTGTATTACCTTCTTATGATATAAGAAGTGACCTAGACAATGTGCCGAACATAATGAGCCACATGAAGAGACAGTAGCATATGATAGTAGCAACAGCTGAGAGGATTCGGGTCTGTAGTGAGCAGGTCCAACTCACATAAACTTCCTTCTCCCATTCTTTCTTTACTACCACACCCACACACACACACAGTTCTCAGTGTATGGACCAGGGATCCAAAAATAAATTAATGTTGGTTGGTTGGTAATGTTGGACCACTGAAATTCTAAAGAATGAGAACTTATTTACATACATTCTTATCCTTAAATCTAAATAACAGGGGGACGGGTGGTCAAACCTCTTTAGAATAATTCAATTCAATTCAATTTTATTTATAGTATCAATTCATAACAAGAGTATCTCGAGACACTTTACAGATAGAGTAGGTCCAGACCACACTCCAGAACTTACAATGACCCAACAGTTCTAGTAGTTTCCTCCAGAGCTAGCAACAGTGTGACAGTGGCGAGGAAAAACTTCCTTTTAGGCAGAAACCTCGGACAGACCCAGGCTCTTGGTAGGCGGTGTCTGACGGGCCGGTTGGTGTTTAGAATAAAGAGTGGAAATTACAAAAAGTAGAAAAAAATAGTAGTTTGTAGCAGTTCTTTGTAGTAGTTCATGGCATAGCAGGTTACTGTGGGCATTACAAGGCACAGATTAGGCGGTGAGGGAAATGTAGTCTTTCAAGGCCTTTCCCCACCACAAGGTCCAACAGAAAATAGATTGAAAATTAAGACAAAAGACACAGCATGGCTCATTTGGGCATATGTTATATCACAGATTTTCTCAGTAATGTTTGGCCCTCGTCTTCTGTGCCACACTTACTATATTTACTTTTTTGGGAAAATAACGACTACGTGTGCATTTTATGAAACATTGAAGCTCAATAGTGGCTCATCGTTTTCCAGTATCTACCTACATGCCCCTTATTCATGTGAATCATACATTATTTGTCGATTACGAGTGGTTCAACATGTAGATCTATAGATAAACTCATCTCTCAGAATTTTGACTGACACTTTAGCGTGAGAAATCGGGGGTGTGGCGTGTGAGTGTGAAACCAGTCAAATGCGTGTGTCTCACGGCCAATGCGTGAGAGTTGGCAGCCCTGCTGTTACTGTCAATATTTTGGTTCGGAATGATCTGTCAGCCTTCCAGCTCCCTAAAGCTAAAAAACGTGCTGTGTTTACTGGACTTACAGCTGCTAAGAGGATGATTGCAACCCGTTGGAAGCCACTTCATGACTTATCTGTTTATACATGGATTCTTTCTTTTTTTGGATGTATACATGGAACTATCTACGGCTCGCATAAATCGAGCCCCAGGACAGACTTTAGACACTTGGCTCAGCGTAGCTGAGTCTTAGAAATCTATTGGGCGAATTTGTGATACATTCTTTGTTTGCTTCTGTTTGTGATTGGTCTGTTTATGTGTGCGTTTGTGTATGTCTGTTTCTGCATGTATTATTAGTAAGCTGTGGACGTCAATGTTTCAGTTTCCCCCTTCCCGTCTTACCTCTCTGTATGTTTGGCCCTGGGACACGTTTTTATGTTACAGTGTATGCCCTGTGGTTTGTTTGTGATTTTCCTTAATTTGTAGAATAAAAATAAAAATCATTTGATCTCAAAAAAAGAAATACATAAACTCTCAAGTTAGTGGAAGAACAAATATTAAGCAACTGCATTGCATATTGGCCCATCAAACCCCATCCCTACGCCTCCGTCGTGAGAGGTGGAAGGTAAAGCCGACCAACAGGGCTAGAGACAGAGGACATTTAAGTCCCGCCCCCAACGGAGGGGAAAACAACTTGCTGCTCTCCATTGACTTGCATTGCATGAAGGTGCCTACTTGTCACTTCCATCTGCTAGCAACTAACAGAAATATGCCTAAAAACTGAAAGAAAAAAGGAGAGTCTGGCTACTCCACACAGCATTTGGGGATGGGAGGAAAACGTTATGGCATTTCTTTAAACCAATCAGAAGCGTTTTATTTCCCCGTTGTAGCGTCCCCCAGAGACCGTGGATTATGTCGCGCCGTAGCTATACCCCAGAGCAGGCAGTCTTGTAGCAGTTCGTGAAATGATCACATTCCCATTTTGTGGTGACCACCACGAAATAAACGCTAACTAATAAAGTTGTGTCCCTGTTGACAAACCAATAGATCAAAATAACGTGACCATTTCACAAATATCCGTGAGACAGGGTTGGTCCGTCACAGGCAGACACAAATCTGAAAATGATTATCTTGGCTTGGTAACCACATGTCATGTCTCAACTTGATTTGACAGCCAAGAGGTTTCACAGCAAGAATTTGTTTAGTTTGAAATTGTCGGGTGGCAGCATCAGGCGCGATTATTGCCATCATTATTATCATTTTCATAATCATAAGCATCATCAGGATTGCCAAACACTAATGGCCTCATACTTCCAATGAACATTTTAGTGGCATCATAATAGCAGATTTTGTTCAAACCAATGCACATCCGCAGGAAAAGCCTTCAGTTATGTCCTCACACAAAGCTGTGATTCTGTTCAAAGCAACACATTTAGCCTTAAGAGCCTTCACAATGTCCCTTTACAGCTTGAAAATGACAAAATGAATGGATCTTTTAATGTTCGTTATGGAGCGATTACATTTGCAGTTTTCTGAATTATCTGCTGGGTCTTGCTGAAACACCGCACACAAAGCAGTTGAGACCCACTGAAAGTTAGGCTCTAAAAGTCACATGCTGGGTTTAAGCCTTTAAAACAACCCACAGCCCCTTTTGAGTTCCCAAACAAACACGTAGCCACATATTAAAAGAGTGAATGATTGAAAAAAACAGAATAGGCACTTTTGACAATAAATAACTGCATCATAATCCTTTTTTTATTGCATTTCTCGGGGCCTGATTAGCCAGTAGCATGCTGTGTGGAAAGTACATGGCATGTTCTTTAGGAATGGCTCTGACTGGGGCAAGCCTATAACCATCACACCCATACCTCTTCATCTACAGGTAGATAAGGTTAATTTACCGTCTAATGGGCTGGGGAGCTGATGAACCATTTGATGTTAAAGGGTAATTGACTATGCCTGAGTAGTGCAGTGTGTGAAGGGAGATCAGAAGACTTTAGATGTGTGTGTAACCTCTGCAATGACTCATCAGGACCGAAAGAAGCCATTTGTGGTCAATTTGACTGCGTTCCTGTACACAGTCATATTGGAAAAAGCCAAACAAAAACGTATTTTGCAGCCTCCAACTCTAACTCTATTGTGAACGCAGCATAAAGCTGCGTCATAGACTGGAAACATAGAGGACGTGGCAGTAGGGACGTCACGCGTTGGTTTGTGGATTGCAATTGAGTTTGAGTTTGGCGATTTGGACGTCGCCATCTTGGTTTTTTGGAACCAGACGTGACAATTTATTAACGGGAGGGCAGAGCTGGGAAGGATGATGCGGTTAAACCGGTGTTTGGGCTACGCTAAGCTAAATGCTAAAGAGGGAAAGTTGCAGATTTTCAACCCTTCTGAAGCGAGTCATCCAGCAGAGATTTACCGGTAATGATGCTGCTCATTCATAAAATCTGCAAACTTTCCCATAAGTTATCAGCTAATGCTAGAGGTAGCTAAAACAAGACATTTTTAGGCGACCAAAATGTTAGAATTAACTTTGATAAAGTGACAACACACAGTGATAGGGTCAAAGTTAAAGAGGAAAACTCCGAGAACACCTCAAATAAAGTTCACAGCATGGTTGGCATAGCTAGTGTTGAGGTTAGGCATTTACCTCGAGTAGTTAAGGGTAGAATAGCCGACTGGTCAGTGGATAGGACCTGACCAAATCAAGTTCCTTTACCGTGCGTAAGCATGGACGACTATCCAATAATAGTGTGTGAATAGTATTTATAGGGCGGGTCTTTCCTAGATGTGGCGTGGGTTCCACACACACCTGATTGACAAGTTGGCAAGTAGCAACACCTCCAAAAGTATCCCCTGCTTAATTGGCTTTTTTCTAATAGACTTCAATAGAAACTGACTTCTTTTGGCAACCAGTGGAGTCGCCCCCTGCTGCAAATTAGATAGTATGCAGCTTTAATGCACTTCCGTAATGGTTTTAATTTTCAGGCCCGTAAGCTTGGTCCATTATTTTTAGTCCGTGAGCTGTGTACTGTATGATTGTGTTATATCTTGTCCCACCTGTCTCCCTCTTAGAGTCATTAGACAGGGTCCTCTCCCTTGTGTGGTCACAGGTGGTCCGCCACACCTGTCCTGTGTGACAACACTGACCCTAACCTGTGTGTCTTTGTGCGCCACTTTGCTGCTGTTACTGTGACATTAAGCAGACAGCAGATTTACATTACTCCTCAGGGAAGCAAGGACACTAGGAGAGGGGTTGTTATGGAAACGGACCCCTGCACGGCTGTCAGAATTGTTTAATTATTCAGGACCACCATCACCAAGTATCAGCTGGAAATCAACTGGAACTCCTGAACTGATCAAGTGGTGATATTAAAAAATTATACAATGCTGCAAGTTAGGGAATCCAGATACATTTACCTACGAAACCACTGGGCTTCAAAGCTCCTGAGTGGATCCGGATAATAAGTATTTGCTGCTCTGCACACACAGTTAATTTCTATGCAAATATGCACATGCTCACAGCAGTTATTCACTTCTATAAGGCAGACAGGATGCTATTCCTTCAAATTTTCGTGGTCTTCTCAGTTTTTCTTTGATACAGATGAATGTTGCTTTGAATGGAAGTTTTGTTAAGACCAAAACCTGGCTTGTTGACATTTGATATAATTGTTTTTCAAGCTCTAGAAATGTATAATTTTAAGAAAACAGCATGCTTTTAAAATGCAGTTACTACAAAACAAAGAAGACAAAGTCAGCAGGCCAAACCTGGTTAAAGCTAGCTGGTGAGCTAGCCTTGGCTAATGCTAAATTTACTCACTAATTCTCCGCCCCTCTTGTAATTGAAATATATCAATAATGGTTGACTAACATGTTGGTAATTTGACTTGTTATCCCAATAATTAGCCAGCCATACTTAATAAATAAAAAGCCAAAATAACATTAGGCCGGCTACAAAGTTAATATTTAACAGGTCAGAGCACACTGCCTGCGGCTCCGAACGTCCATGCTAGAAATACAACTAACGCCTATTTTTCACGCTAGCTTGTTGGAAGCGTTTCCAGGCAAAATAAAATAGGAAAAGATGTTTATGTGTCATTTTGACACAATTACATATAAATAAATGACATGTTGAAAGTCTCTAGATTTTTACATCGATGCAGATAAATGTAATCAAAACCTTTTGATTTTGTGTGACGGTCCAACATTCGGTGGGATTACAGTATTGGCTCTTTACAGCTACACAGAACTCTTAATTATTGAAATAAACAGACAGCCCACTTACCCATTTTTCAGAGTTTCTGTCGGCGCTATGTCCCGAGATAGCCCTCCCTGTACGTCAGGTAGCAGCAGCAGCGCCGCGTCAGACACATTTCTGGTGTGTAGGACAAAGAAAATCCACGCAGCTGACACGCAACAGAAAGGCTACGCTCGCGCGATGCAGCCAGTGTGTGGACAGCCTTAGTCCCGCTAAAACTAGACTAGCCTAGCTTAGCAGAGTAGCATTAGTTGCCACAGATTCTCAGCCTTTAACTCTAGTTAAGCTAATTTTGTATCACATAGGTCTATTTAAATGTGATAATAATCGTTATTAAGTCATAACTAATTATACATTAAGTTATTGTAATGGTTTGGTAAATACTTAAAAAAGTTCATGAGAAGCTAAAATTTATGCTGTGTTTTCCCATCATATGGAAGGCAGTTTTTAGGACTAAGCCTGTATGGTCTATGTTATCTTGTTGGTCCATGTGATTTTTAGCTGTAAAATAATAAATCAGTCTAAAAGACATTAAATAAAGGCATTGCGCCTAATCCATGTGTTAGCAAGTTTACACAGTAAAGCAGAAAATCCTTATTATTCTTAACTGCAGCCTTTGTAGGGCAGATTTATCATTTCCCCCCTCATTTAACCTTTAGCAGAAGGGTTAGAAAGGGCAGAAGAAAAAAATCACAGAAAATCCAGCAACTAACAATAAAGCCTATGGTATATCACTAAAGGCTACCGCACACACGGGTCTCTACAGTATCATATTTTTAGTCTTGGCATTTCTCTAATTGTATTTACACAGCTCGACAGCCTGAGTATTACATAATTAAAACTCAGCTGTAATAAACACTCAGCCCATCCATGCGACATAAACATATGATCAAAGGATTTATTTTTCAAAATGACACAAATATCACCACACATGGACTTTTTGAAATATGATGTTGCAATGGCCAATCTGATGGAAATATTCAGTATCGATCTTACGGCTTGTCCCTGTATCAGTGAGAAATAATGACATCAATGTCAGCGTGTTTTTTCCCCCTTAGGGCAGATGCCTGGGTGTCAGGAAAGAGCGGCTGTCCTCATGTGCATCATTTTGCCTGCAAACTGTGTCACACCAATCAGCTCTCCCTCATCTTTTAGAATGGTGTGAAGTGTGTGGGAGCACTCAGTCTCCATGGTCAGGGACCATTTTTATGGACAAGTAAATTCACTATCTGAGCCATATGGTTGGCTGCGGTCTGTTAGGACTGCACCATATTTCTTTAGAAAGTGACAGTTTTCATGTCTTTTTTCCTGCCAAGGATCTTCACACACTAGCAGACACAGAACTGGTCCATCTCACTAAGATGTCTACGGCAGTAATGTGTCTAAGTGCCTGGTTTGATGAGGCTGGTTCCTGAATCTACAAACTATTATCCACCCATTTACCTTGCATATTAACTGACTGCTGACAAGTTGCCTCTCTGGGATAATAAATTCATACAATTTTTACTTCTTCCTCATCCATAATTTAGTAAAAGCAACTGCTGCCCTTCATTATGCCATACATTTCCACTGTACTGTCTAATGTTTGAGAGAAGTTTACGGTTATCTCCAGAAGCCCGATTAAACCCCCTCTGTGTTGGCAGCTGGTGTGGTAAAATAAACAGTAATGGTTGTTTTCAGGCTCCAGTTTGATGGTTAAATTGTTAGGCGTACTAAAAGCTACCCTTGCACAAAAGACAAAAGACAATTTTAATATTTAAAACCCTAACCGATAAGTCGATAAGTTACATACTACACTTATTTATAAGTCTACACTTTGATACAATTTACTGTACTGACTACATTTCAGCATCTTAGATATGAAAATGTGGATTTGTGCTCAACTGAATTTTAGAAGAATTCCTTAAGGATGCTGGGCTGCCTCCAAGTGGTAAAGTTGTGTAACTGATGCAAAAAAATACTTTTTAATTTTAATCTCTCACACCTAAACTCAGAATAGGTCATTGTGTTCTCACTACGGCTAAAATCAAAAGATAAAAAAAATGTGTTTTTATTACAAAGCATACATGTTTATTTAAATGGCAATTTTATAACAGTCAAATTAACATAAGAGTTTCCACATTAAAAGAATCGACATTTAATCTTTTCTGATGACTTATCAATTGACAAAAAACAAAAACACAGTAAATACACACACTATTGACAACTTGTTTGACGTTTCCATTACATATACAATTTGAGTTATAACATTAAACACCATATTTACAAAGCTTACTACTATCAGTTGCAGTAGCATCAGTTGAACAAAAGACAAAGGGAGTGGAACGTTTTACCTCTCGTTCTCTTTAACAGGGAAGTGGTTAAAAGGCAACAAGGTAACACATACACACACACACGCACACGCACTTATCCTTGCTCAGTGGGGGAGCCCTGCTCACATCCAAACACCACTTCAAACTCTCAACACAAAGCCTTTTACCTTACAGCTGGCATATGATCTGTATGCATTATGCGGCTCACTAGTGTTCAGCCAGGAAACCAACTCTAAAAATAAGCCACCCTGGGTTCTATCTAAACACAATTTTGGCAATAATGCACATGGAAAAGATCATGAATGAGGCAGATGAAATTCCAAAACATTCAATTCTGTTTTAGGAAACAAAAAGAAAAGAAAGGTGATACAGTTGTGCTGCAAATGTGGCCAGCACTTGGTATGCCATCACTATGAAGAGATAAATACGAATGTGAGATAAAAAAAGATCCAGTAAATCCATGTAGGAATCTGTAAAAAAGGTGCTTAAAGTTACAGCTGCACGATGATCAGAGGAGGTTTTCCAGTTACTAATTCAGTTGTTACAGACATCAACTAAAAAGCTAAACGATGTGTGAAGACTGGTAGAAAGAGTTATGGCCTACAAAGTAATAATTCATCTATTTAACGGAATTCTTTTTGTATGAACAAAGGCAAGATTAATGTCACTGAAAACTACCATTTGTCTATACAACCATTTGAATATGAATATGGCTTGTTACAACTTTGTTTTAAAGTATACGTAGGCGTTTTGCTTTTTAATGGCTCACAGGCTCTGTTTACTAGATTTTTTGGCTTAATAGTGCTATTTAATTCTCAGATGCAATGGCATTTATTTTCATTATTTCCCTTAGACCTGAGCTCACCTAATCCATCTTGTTTCAGTCTCTGTTCTAATCGAACATGGTCTCCTTTCAGGGACAATGCAATTTATTTTCATAATTTATTTTTGGTTTGTGTGAATCTAATGCAGTGAGACTCAATTCATTTGATTTTAATTAACTCCATAATGAACAATAAGATGCGTAGGTAGATGTTAAAAGTTGCTTTGGCTTGGTTTGTCTTCTGTTCCAAGATAAACAAAAGGATAAACTGAGTTATTGTAAAGCTCGATTTGATCACTTTGGTTGATAAGGCAAGTTGTGTCCTTAAAAGGAAAGTGCATTGACTTAATGGCCTCAAGGCATACTTCGACTTCTACACGCGCACAGACATGCACAAAAATCACAAAAATACTCAACCCCCTTATAATAAAATACCTTCTCTTAAAATTGGTAAACATCTTTACCATTGTTAATAAATTAAAAGGTTCAGCAGTTCACATTCATCAGCTGGTTGCGTGTGTTTGTGCATCCGTGTGCAAGAGAGTTCTGGGTAGTTAAGTTGTTAAGTTCACATTGGTCATTGTAGTCCCGTGACTATTTTGAGTAGCTCCAGGTCTTTGCGCGTGTGAGGTGAAGGTGGCGTACAACCGTATGTCTCCAAACCCAGAGGCAAGTACCGCTCCTGCAGCCCCAGGAACTCCTCCCCTTGTCCGGTTTGTAGCGAGACCCACGGAGGGGGTGAAGAACCACCCTGGAACCCCCAAAGTGCCAGACTCTCTGCGGTGAAAGGTAGCAATAACAGTGTATGAGAAAGAGAGACTTTACCCCAAAATACAGAAACTAGACCGATGACGAAAAGGGAAAGAAAAATGTTAAGCACATCACTAACCTTTACTGTGGAGATCAGCAGGTTTGGCCAGACCAAAAGAGACCAGATATGATGCTACACCCATCAAGCCTTCTGGTTGACCTCGTGTTCCCATGAGCACTATAGAACTGTTGAAGAAACAAAACACGTCTCCAAATTAAGCAAGAATGTGCACAACTTTCCTACACTGGGCCGCTGTGCATTTATAGTAAATAGGATACATTTGTCTCAGATTTTGAGACCACTGTATGTCCTTGTCAGAAAAGAAAATGTAGCGCTGTGAGCAGTGTTATTGTATTTTCCCTGGCTTCACCTCTTTGGTATTCCAGTTTTTAGGTACTGCTCCATCTTGGCGTCCATCTTGGTAAATGATGTTTTCTTTGTGACCTTCCCGGAGCAGGCGTCCACTGACACTATGAAATACCCGGGCTGAGAGAAAACCATGTTCACCTCATTCACCTGGCAGGACACAGGGAACACACACACAAAAAAACAGTTAAAAAAAACCTGACTCACACATTCAAGACATAGCTCAGGTAATGTGTTTGGATTTGTTTTTGTACTTGAGGCCTGGCATGCTCACAGTAATGAAGGAGCGGTTATCTCCTCGCTGCTGCTCTTTGCTGCTGAGAGACTTGACTTGTGTCTGGAGGTAGGACGTCCACGGCTCACTGGAAAACACAAGCTGACACAGAGACACATTGGTCAGCAATGGCGGCTTGTGTTTTAAGCGGATGAACGGACGTCATTTTAAAAACGTAGCTCACATACCTTTTTAGCGCCACAGTCTTTGCAGGGTTGTGTATTAAGGGCCGGCATAGGCACCACGGCTGAGGGTGTCTTGGAGTACTTGGGGTAGGCCTTGGCCGTACAGTTACAGACCTGTTTGGAGGACGTGGTGGCCATGACTTTTACTCTTTCGCAGCCTTCTGCTGAACAGTAGCTGTGGCCGTCACGGGCGTGCCGGGCCCGAAGGTAGAGCCACAACAAGCTGGGTGTGATCGGAGGAGAACAGGAGAAATAGCCAGTTTAGTAAATTGCAGGAGATCAGGGAGCCTCAGAGAGACTAAAACAGGGATGAGAGAAGTTTCACACTGCCCAGCTATCAGTGTGAGAAGGTTAATGCAATTCAGGAGTAAAAACCAAGTCAATCCCTTAGAGCTTAACCCACTTCTTCTATTTCAACATACTGCTAGAGAGTAGGAGTGGGAATCACCAGAGACCACACAATACAATATTATCACATTTTCAAACATTTTGCTATGTTCAGCAATTTATTACCTTTTTTTCCCAACTTCAAATTATGTCCCCAAAGGACAACTTCCACACATCTGTTTAATCTAAAAAGATACATTTGTGGGGCACCCTGGTAGATCAGCTGGTAGAACATGTGCCCTTTGTAACAAGGTTCAGTCGTTACCGCGGCGGCCCGGAGTTGTCTCACCCCTCTCTCCCCTATTTCATGTGTGCAGCTGTCCTATCAATTAAAAGTCCAAAATGCCTAGAAAACAACTTAAAAAATGACAAAACTGTTGTTTTTACTTTAATGGTGTCATTTCTTTTAATAGTCTAGTACCAAAACGTTACTTTTGCACAGTGTTGCCACGAGAGAGGATTGGGTTTTGTTTGTTCTTACCCAACAGATCGGTCAAAAAAGTACTTCCGCTCCATTGGCCTCTTCTCCAGCTCTGCAATGGATGACACAGTGCCGTAGTCTGTGAGGTCATCAAAGGTGTTGTTCTGCCTATCATTGATGTCGGCCATAATCTGAAATGTGGTGTCTGATGGGTAACAGAGTCCCACCAGCACCCAGTCATCTCTGTGTGGAAGAAAGAGAAAGAGAGAGACGTCATATCACAGGGCTTCCCCCAAGACCAACTATAAGAGGTAAAAACATGTATTGACACTGGTTTGTTAGTACGGTTCTCCAGTTCAAAATAGTTTGAGCAATGCCGTACACCAAACTGCTGAAAAGTCCAATTTAATGCAGCGGTGTTCATGCTGTTCCCTGAGAGAAAAATACATTCTCATTTCCCCCTTAACACAGCAAGATAGTAAAGAAATCCTGTGACCCCACACACTTCCTCTAGTGCTGCTGCAGGTAACTCAATGCAAATAGATTTTTCAGAGAAGAACAGATTCACACCCCTACAAAGTAAAACACAGACTTCCACTGTGAATTTAAAGAATCGTAAGTGTTTTATCTTAAAGCTCTTCTCCCTCACTCTCCCTTTCCTATTGGTCTTTCACAAATTCAATACTATTACCGAGTACTGGATTCTCAAAGTCAATTTCTATCCTTCACTCTCTGTTGCACTCACACACACTCTCTCTCTCTCACACACACACACACACACAAGCACACGCACACACTTTATAAATCTACGCTAAAGACACACTTTTACTCTCTGACCCTTCTAACACACCATTCTGTTATTACGTCTATAATTCTGTATTTGTAAACTTGTACAGCACTTAGGTCAGCTTAAGCTGTGTGTAAATGTGCTCTAGAAGTAAACTTTACTTTACATACACACAAACACACTGCTGACTCTTGGTACTAACTTGTCAAAGTTGATGAGAGAGAGGACAACCTCTCGGGGTGCAGGTCCACTCCAATGCAGAGTGTAGCTCTTGCTCATCATGAGGATGGGCTGGTACTGCTGAGACAGCGCCGCCTGGCTGTTTATCCCCCTGAGTACCAGAGGAGCATTAGGGTATTCATCTCTGCTGATGGATAAACTGAGGTTGGGGGCTCCCTGGGTCTGGATGTACACCTGAAGGAGAAGAGAATGTGGTGGAGTGCAGGGGTCAAGAGGAGTTTTCCCTTAAGGACCTAAGGACTCTGCTGAATGCCCTGACGTGCTCTGTGAGACAGCATTCAAATATCCCTCTGATTTGAAAGCAGTATGGCCATTCGGTCAGGAGGAGACGCTGTTGCCTGCGCTTTATCGCTACATGGTAATTAAGAGACAGTGTGCTCTGTCAGATGCCACAGGCAGTGAAAGAGTGTCTAGATTCTGTGTGTGTTCGTGAAGAGTGTTAGCTATATTTTTAACGTTCTTCCCTTCTATGAGAAGTTAACAAGTTTATTTCCTATTTTAACAGTTTGTGGTATATTTACATGTTCACCAACCCTTACCCTGTAGAAATAGTCAGAGACACAGACACAAATACACACTAAATTCTATCAGGAAGATTTGGCAAAGTGCAGAGGTGTTGTACGCCGAAATGCCGTACCTGAGAGTAGCGGCCGCTACAGATCACTCCATTCCACCGGGATACGTTGACACAGCCAGGATGTTGGATCAGGTAATTGTCCGCTCTGCCGACGTAGGTGTCTGTGTAGCCGGTTACTGACCCGTCCACGTCGTGGAAGAAGGAGTTTTTGTCGCCGTCTAGGTCGTTCTCTTCGAACCACTGCCCGGGGCGACCAAAGAACGCCCGCAGACCCACCTGAGGATGTTTTTAGCAAGAGTGTTGGGAATGCCACCATATACAGTACATTTTAGCACTATGTATCAATTTAGGGTTTTATGGCTTTGTTTGTTAGGGAGTGCTCTGTTCGAGCTGCCATTTACTGGAAGTGAACATGTTAACTTTGTTTATGGTTGCGGTTTACAGCTATAGTGCTTAGTTTCTGCCACACCCATGAGGAATTCTAAGTAATGATGACAACAACACTGTTGGCGTGTCCACATGATACAAGCCTACCGTGATTGTGCAAATGCCCCCACCCCCACTCCTCCTCCACACAGTTGCTAATAGCCAAAGACAACACAGAGGATTAGAAAAACATGGACTCTTCAGAACAGCTCATTATTTTTTTCACTCAAACTTCTGAGAAGGAAAGTCACCGGACGCCACTATCTTCTGAACACTGCCATAATAAGAAATACAGAGCAGAGTGGAGCTGATAGTCTTAATAAGCTTTGTAGCAACACATTTGGCAGTGGCTCGAATGTAACGGACGTTCATTAATATCAAAAGGTTACGCACAAAAAGACGTTGGTAAGCGAGAGATGTTTAAAAATGTGTTTCTCTTAATTTCTTTAAATTGCATATTAGTTCAAGCTGTGCATCGTACTGTACCACCACAAGAGGGCAACGATGATTTACAATGATTTCTCCACAGACCTGTCTCAGAAGGGGCATCCCTTTTCTTCTCCTTTTTTCTGTCTAACCGATGCTTCAAATAACTGCCAACGCCATGACTCTGATCTAAGCTGTGATCTAATCATAATGAGGGAATAGTTATAGGGATTAAGCAAACGGGAAACAGTCCCAGAAGATGAACACATAAAGTGAGGTAGAAAAGGTAAAAACCAAGATGAATAAAAAAGAAAGCTGTCAATCCAAGGAGTGTTCACAACAATACCGGAAAAAAACACCACAAAGTAAGAGGCACAGATTAAGAGGAAGTAAGAGGGAATGAAAAAAGAGGTGGCCAAAATGCAATGCTTGAAAAAAAGAGTCATGCTGCTGCATTCACTGGAAAACAAACCAATAGTCCGACAGAACGGCACGCATGACGACACGCATGACGACATATTGCTGCGGAAATGTCGTATAGTTTAAAAAGAAAATATTTCCGGAATAAAATATATTAAATACAATTATTTTGTGTCTATTTTTTCATGTAATCATTCTAGTAACGCATGCAGCTTCTTGTCATTTGTCAGTAGGATTTCAAGTTCTGGTCATATAAAACGATTAGCTTCTCGTCCAACTTGCCGCAAAGGACATCAAACGTTAAAATAGTTGGTAACGCTTTACTTTAAGGTATCTACATAAGAGTGACATGACACATTGCAAACACATAACACTGTCATGACAGTCATGACACATGAACCCTAACCATAATTGACCAAATGAAACTTACTAAAAGAAGCGTTATGACATAAAAGTTTCTGACTTGTTTATGACTCGTTCATGACAGTGTCATGTCACCCTTATGAAGATACCTTCAAGTAAAGTGTAACCAAATATTTTAAATTTGAACGGCAATCCTGCCTACCGTTACCAATGCCAGTATGCTCTGCCGGCCTCATTACATATTTACCATCCTGCTCTTGTCCACTACAATGATATCCGGTTTGCCATATGGCAGAATGCATGTGAATGTAGCAGTACTTACCCTAAAATGTAACACAACCCCAAGTCATAGCTAAACAAGACAAGCTGGGAGGTGAAACGTACATCTGCAGTGTCAGTCATTTGGCTGTTTTGCACTACAGTGTTTCCCCTATATTAATTCTGGAGCAGAGCACCACTGACCCACGCTAACTTCCCGCAGGTCCCACCGCCTGCCCCAAAGGCAGTCAACCTACTCAAAACATTGAGCTATTATAAGCATATTAAAAGTAGATAACAATTGAAACATGAAACAATATACCATCATTCTGTATATAGAATGTAACTAAGCGTAGGGTTGAACTGCTTCCTATGGACATCTCTGTGTTGTCCCTCAGTCTCAGCGGTAATGTATCCCTCAGTAACTGTAGAGCATGCCTAGTTGTCAAAAATAGATGTTAGCTCACGGTGGATTGGAAGTTGAGCTGCGACAGGTTGTTTCGTGGGGTGAGCTGCCATGTGTTCTTCAGGTTAAATCCCACTGCGCTGGTATAACGCTCCGGTGTGGGGACGAAGCCACGAAATGTGCTCTGCGTAAGACGCACCGGACCATCATAGATCTGGAAACCTCGGATTGGGAACGTCCTACGAGAGGGAGGGGGGAATAATCCATGATAAGACAAGTTACTACAGACAATAAAGCAGCAATAAATAAAATGGAAGAAAATACAGACTGGGTAAAAAGACCATCATTCAAATGGATGATCACAGGGTTGAGTCACGGACTGGCTAAAACCCAAAACTAAGGAGTCTTAGAGGAACATGGTATTAAAAACATGAACACATTTCAGACAGGCTATGAGCTCACCAGGGACATCAAACTGCCTAAGACATGACATGTACCATAATTCTTGGTCATATGAGCCTTTGTACAATTTAAATGGTTCTCCCAAAAATGACTTCAAATCTGTTAACATTAGTAATGTGGTAAATGATTTTAACATCAATTATAAAAGAAAAACATAAGAAAAAACTAACCATACAATCTTAGTAAAGAGGATTATAGTTGAAAATTCTTTTCCCAGCGCAAATGGTGTGTCACACAACTAACAATAATAATATATAGATATAGAAAAGGTTGAGCTGGTAAAGTTAAAAAGACTTAAATATCTTGGAGAAAAATTACATAATTATAGAGAAGAATTAACCAATATTTTCCAGCATCACTCAGTGTGTTTTGAGTCTTTCCTTTCCCTCAGACAATGATCTAAGTCATAGCTATTAATGAAACCATACTGAACTTTAATTAAAGGATCTCAAATTACCCATCAATTTTAGTGGAACGGTCTATTCTCTCTTGGCAAGAAAAAAAAGTGTGTCAGCAGCTCTGGCAGTAACAACGATGACTGCACCAGATGTCACATTGCAGTCAGGAAGCCTGTAAAATGGCTGTAAAGTTGTACACAGTGGTGACAGTGGACACAAACTGACATAAACCCTAGCAGTTAAATGTAAAAAGGCAGCTATGTATCAGTCTCTAGTTTATGGTACTCTCCTTTCGTGTAACAATCTCTGAAATGAGAGAGGGAGAAAGTCCCTGAGGGGACATTGCATTACAGCATAGAGAGGCTCTATAAATGTCTCAATAATAGAAGTCCTGATTAGGGCATTGTCACATTTGTCTGGTACAAACAATAGAAACAAAAGGAAGTAAACCGTGACATTCAGTTGAAATTAATAGGAACCAAAAAAGCCAGCAACTATCTCCTTGCTCTTAAGAAATTAAATGCTACATGAGTAATCCATTTCTACGAAACCACGTAAGTGTTGCCACCAAAATTTTACATAAACGGCTTAAAATATCACTAGAGGGAAGTCAGTCAAAACAGAACTTCCTTTCACAATTCCACCTACTGCTTAAAGCAGCTGCAGCAGCCTCAGCTGTCCATCTGTCCAACTACCTGATCGCCTTGCAGGCTCGCTCTTCCTTGTTTGTTTTTCCCGGCATATTTTTCTTTGCCAACTCCTCCCAGCACCATCACCTGCAATTCCTGAGAGATCTCAGTTTGATTTGGATTGTCCCTCAATTTCCTAACATGCATCTTTCATTCCCTCTCCTTAAACAGCTTATTTCTCCCTGTTTTCTACTCCTCACCTGTTTCTAGGCAGAGTCCTCATCTTTGCATCGGTCCCTCCTAAACCCCAGTATTTATTCTGTCCTCCATTAGTCCCTCGGTTTCGGCTTTCACCCACAAACAGAGACTGGGTCACCTCCTGGCTGGAGCCTTCATCTTTTGGGTAGCTGCCATCACTGGAGAGCAAGAAGGAGATTAGGGCAGATATAGATTTCTATCACATATGCAAACATTTGACAGCTTAACAAAGATAGTATCTACAAAGATAGTGCTATATAGTACAGGACAATAGATTCGTTAAAAGTTTGTTCTTTTTATTTAGGTTTGAAAGGGAAAAAAACATTAATCAGGATAGTGATGCTTGTGACAAAAGACATTTAAAAGGGTCAGTATCTAGCGATCATGTTTTTTTTGGCAAGTTCCTCTAGCATGAAAAGCTAGTATAGCTAAATAAAATCATGACTCTGCTTGGACCAGAGTTTAGAAGTACGCACCTGGCAAAGGACAATCCCACTCCGTTGTCTGCAAATCTGTTCAGATTAAGGACATATTTTAGTGTATTGTCTGTTATTGAAATACCATGAGCTTTTCCACCAAGAAAGTACCAAGATTTACAGTTTAGGTTTTTGTGATGACACAATCTTTTCATCAGAAACATCCCAGTCCACAGTTCTCTTGAAGACATTACATGAATCCCATCGCAGCCTATGAGTCGTCTCACCCAGAGTCCCGGATGGTGATGTCCCCTCCCCGTATCCACGCTCCCAAGTCGTTGTTCTTGAAGGAAATCAGAGTGCCAATGACTGCCGCCACCCGTGGACGGCTAGGGTCAGCATTCTGGTGTGGTCGGAATCTGATAAACACAAACATAAACACATGAACACACACAGACACACACGTGTCTATTAATAACCTTGTGAATTACCAATAAATACATTACTCCTGTAGTTATCACCCCTAACCTTTGCACAATGTCAAACCTCATATTTTCCCCAACTTTTTCAGCACACGTGGTCCTCATGAAGGAGAATGCACAACACACACACAAGATAGATGTAACCAATTAAACTACTGGAGGGTTGTGAGTGACCTGAAAATCATAACGTCATCCTACTATAAATCTGTGCAAACATAATTTATTTTAAATAAAAGTCTAAAGCCCCACTGTTCTCTTGAGACTGAAGGCTTCAATGCATTTTTTCCTCCCACTGTGCACACCACGGGTGGTATTGCAGAAGAAGACATGGTGTCATTAAAGGTCACATATGATGCTTTTCCGTGTTTTCTGTCATAGCTACAATGTTATAATGTTGGATTGTTATGTTAAACGTGGCCAAACTCCCAAATGTTGAGGTAAATGTATTTTAGACGAATCCCTGTGAGCTAAAATGTTCAGATCTATTCTGGTTTCAACAGTTTTTCTACTCTTGGCTAAGTGTTACGTAACTCTACGGCGGCCTTCTTTGTAATATTTGCCCTTTAAATACAAAAGGTTTATCCCCAATCTTTCCATTAGATTACAACATCTTGTGTGAAACCTTGTATGTTTACTGAAACATTCTCCTTTTTTAGCGTGAATGGCACTCAATTCCAATCACATCTCTTCAACCTCAGTATTTATTCTCTGGATATCATGGATATCCACAAATGTTATGGAAATCTGGCTGCTAGTTTTTTGAAAAGCTGGACCAAAGTGTTAATAAAGGGGAAATATTAACCTTAACGTGGTGAGAGATGAGAAGGTCAGAGGATTTAGAAATCAGAAGGAAGTCTGGGAACTCTCTCTCTCTCTCTCTCTCTCATATTTATACACTGAAACACACAGCGTGGCCAGCAGTCTCAGTGGACACGTAAGATTTTTTCCATCTAGTGGAGGGCTGTATTTGGGTAAGGAGAGTGGAAACTCTATCTGTGAAGCTTTGCTTTCTCTGTCAACACAAACCTAACAGCCCTGCAACTAAAATCTAGTAACAGAGTGTAAAACCATCTAAAGTATCTATCCCAGTCAATAGTCATATACTAGAAGATATATTGTACTGTACGGCAGGGGGCTATAAAAAACAAAACAAAAAAAACAACTTAAGTCACACTTATTAGAGGTGGCATGCAACAAACACATTAGTAAACCACACATACCAAAATATTAACATAGTGCAATTGAACATGGTGATGCATATGGTCAGCCACTATAGATACCCCAATAGTGCAGTTATACAGGTGCAAAAATATGTACAGTACAGAGTACAGTATAGTGTCAGTTGTAAGACCCTAACCATTTGCATACACTCATAACTAACTAATCAAAATGTACACAATAATAAAAAGGGTTAGTTGATTGGGGTAATATTTTTTTACACATTATAAATGTCAGACTGTGTACTTGATGAAAATGTAAAGTGCAATCGCGCACACGTGTGCACACACATACACACCTGGCACTGTTATCAAGACACAGGTACTCCCGGGGGTCGGCAGCACTAGCATTGGTCGTCTTCACTCTTTTATCAATGAACAACCCTGCCTAGGAAGACAAAAGTATGATTACAGTGAAACGCCAAATGTTCTCTAAAACAATAGAGATCCAAGACGGACCACAGCTCTATTTCTGTTGCACTGGCATTATCAAGACAACTTTTATATTCCATTGTGGGAACTGAGGCAATAATAAATGAATGCACTAAATTTAAATCACGGACTAACATGCAAAAAGTGGGAAAGTTGGTTAAGAGAATTCCTTTAAATAATGTATGTGTATAAAAAAGGCAATGCATATTTACATAGTCCATAACATAAGGATTAGTTTTGTATGTTCAGAAAATGAATTGTAAAAGAAATTATAGGCAAAATGTTTCATCTCTGTATGTATATGGAAACTTGTGCTCCGAGTTGGTCCTGTGGAACAAGCGATTTATCGTTAAAACCTCGGGGCTCCTTGCTCTATAAGAGAGGCTGCTCTGGTCAGACTGAACAAAGGACTTACAGTTCACCTGCCTGACTTCGGTCATTATACAACAGAGCACTATTGTAGAGTCTACTCGTGTGTGTGTGTGTCCATGTCTTGTTTTGGCAAAACCAAGTGAATAAGCAAAGAATCCTGTTTAATGCTATTTTCTTTTTTCAAGTTATAAATACTGTATTTCTCTTGTTTCTATAAAACACAGATCAGATGGAGACAACACTGAGAGGTTTGGAATCTGGTATGCTAGCCTGTATATGAGAAAGCACACACTGACTTCAAGCTACACCAATAATTAAAAAAAGATAAGCTTAAGTGATGAAACCTTAAAGTTGGAGTGTACGCGATTGTTGTAAAAAATCCCTAGTGGAGTGAGCTCTGCTCGGGTCTCTGGTACCAGCCCATGAGACGCTCCGGTGGAAGAGCTGTGGAACACAAACCATATGCCAGCATCCTGGAACAGGAAGGAAGAGAGATGAGGTGATAAATCACATTTGTGGGAAGGCTGGGTAACAGCAGGAATTTAATTATCCGGGCTCATACACACATCATCCATAGGTGGAGCACTGGTGTAACATACAAAATCAAAATGCAGAACCGGGAAGGATGTCATAACTACATGTGAGGCCAAGACCCACAGAAAGAATAAACCAAGAGTAGGTGTTCATATGAGCTCAAAAGTTCATTACAAGTTCATTGTTTAATAGTTGTAGACAACCTTAATTTCATAAGCATACCCCCTACCAATTTTTTATACACAGCCCTTTGCAGTGCACTTTCATGCTGAGAGAGGGATCCTCATGTTCTACTTCTACCTCGTCTCACTATGTTATTGCACCCCTCTATCCAACACTGAAGCCAGTTAAATCCCATTTTATTGATGGATCAATTGGTTATGAGCATGACAATCTTCCATTTTTATTGTGCAAAGGAACACCAAAGCCACAACAGCTTTACATAATATACTACATATGATGCATCAATAAGGTTGATCCTTATTTCATATCCATGTTGATCACAATTTGCACATCCAAGAATTCTATGCTGGTGCGTTGGAAAATATCACAGACTTGAAAAAAGCAAGTTCCTGCACTCTACTCTTGCTACAGCGTTACCATGATTTAAAGAGGCTAACGTTTCGTTTCCTCTGGACCTTTGTCAGACAGTCTGAACCAAAATGTTAGTTTCTTCAATAAATGTTGATGTTGTGGCAAGAGCAGAGTGCAGGATCTTCCTTTTTCTCAAGTCTATTAATGACTTCTGACAAGATGAAGCTTTTTTTCTTACATAACTCTGATGTTATTACCTGCGAACCAGCAGCTGCATTGCTGATGAGATTGTTGTTGGGGTTGGCGATCCAGAATGTTGACACTGCCCTGGAAGACAAACACAGAGAGAGACACAGACACACACACAGACAAGGATATTAAAAAGGCAGTACCTTGGCATAACGGAGACTATGACTAATAAGAGATCAAAGAATCATGTTTCAAAATTCCCTCAATATTCCACCAACTCTCCAACATAAACTCTGGACAGGGACAGCTCAGCTCAGCCCATCTAACCCCCCCCCCCCCCCAGTAACAGTGCTTTTTGCTTCTCTCACAGACGCACTTCTCTTGTTCTTGCCGCTACTTAAAAAACACATCCCATGGAGGGTAGAGTTGGGTTGTTTTTGCATGGCTAAAACCGCCTTGCTGATATCGCTGACACTAATACATTACTTAATTACAGTATCTGTTTCACATGGACATGGGCCCTCTGTCTTCTCTCAGGGTTTGTTTGCACTATCACCAGGTTTCCCACACAGACACTTGACAGAGAGTCAAACACTTAAATGTCATTGGCGAAGATTGTAAAAATGGTGCATATCCTTTGTGTTGATTCGACCCCACTGGTCAGTGGTCTCAAAGATAAGGTAGTTGCTACTTTACAGTCAAGACGTTGGCTTATTTACAGCTGTCAGGGCTTGGCAAGTGCCTCAGCTATTATCTGTCATTGCAATTAGCCTCAGTCTTCTGCTTTACAAGACCCCACGGTCTCTGTGTTGCAGCTGCAACACTAAGAAATAGACCATGAGTACATGATGGTTCAGAAAGTCTGCACTACAACAAAATATCTTGTGAGATATAAAAAAACACACTCTTAAATAGAGTGTAATGTATTCATGTTTCTGAGATGATCATTTTAAACCTGTGTGTGCACTTAAAGAGCAGTTATTGATCTTTGGCTGACATTAAAAACTACTCAAGACTACTAAATTCACTCTCATGGGTGTGTGAATTGGTCTGTTTATACAGCATATATACTGGTAAATAATTGATTGTTACACCCACAATATAACCGTAGAGAGATGTAAAGTAAGAAAGCACAAGTTGCTAGCAGTTTATGCTCTTTATGAATGTGCAGAATCACATGCTGTCTTTTATCAGTTTGCTCTGCACTCGTATCTCCAACCAGAGAAACACAATGTCAGGATCCTAATCCCGTACTTGCACTCTGTGCTGGGTGAGGGAGTGTAGCCCTTGTAGACTTTGTCCTTGATGCTGGTGCAGAGCGTCTCATTGCGGTCAGTGGGCAGCAGAGTCCCGGGTCGAGTCAGCAGGCCAAGGTTGTGGTAGAAGGTGTTACGCTGCTCAATCCCATCCTCAAGGAAGAAACAGTGACCCAGGGTGTCATAACCTATAGTGTTCTTCACCTGGGTCAAAGAAAGAACGTCGCTAAATATTAAAAAACTCAATATGCAATAACATTGTTTAATATCTTAATAACAATATAACTTGCAATAAATAAACGGATATTAAAATGTAATCAGTTCTGCCTTTCTGCTGCTTTCAGTATTCTGCTACAATACAACAAATTGCTTGTTGAATTAGAAAAGAATACTGGCCAAAATTATGTTACTGACCAAATTGAACATTGACTTGAACATAAAAGGCACCAATAAAAAAAAGAATGACAGTTTCAGTACATTTGAAAGTGAAGTTTTCTACTGATACTCTCTCAAATAACGTCTGTTGTGATATGCCGGAACCTTTCCCCAATGTGTTTATTGCGCAAGTTAAAATCAAGATAACGATACAAAAATAAAAAAAAATATATATATATATATATATATATATTGTAAGTATATTGTTGTATTATAAACAGACACTATTTGCAGAGTTCTTGACAGGAGAGAAAAATGAATACAGTACTATATCCCAGTAATGGAAATTTTCCCTTTCCAAGGAAGAGGTAGTTTGTACCTAGTGAAAATATGCAGAAAAGTCCCGGTAAACAAGAGGGCTAAGAAAACATTTGTTAGTCTATCTTGGAATCATCAGCAACCCACAGGAAAAAAAAGAGTACGTTCTAACTGCTAGATGTGCATGCCTCCGTAAAAATTCCTGAAATAATTCCCTACTCTTTCCATTTTGTTTTTATTAAAACCATTAAACCCATCTGAAGCTATGTAGAGAAGAACAGTGTCAAGAGAGCTTTTGAAGAAAATACACAACAAGAGTGAGAATATTTATATTGTCAGTGTGCCAGAAGGGAAACAGGGGAAACAGCAAACAATGTCAAACTGTGTAAATTCCATTTCCTCGTTGCAGTTCGGAAGACTGCTTTTAATCTAATGGGCTCAAGGACAAAAGTTAAACCATCACCGTTTGACGTCAGGAGGGAGCATAACTCTCACAAACACACAGACATTGGGATTTTGCAGTTGATAGACATACCAGTGTTAACATGTGATATGGTTTCATTTATCAAGCAAGTATATAAAAAAATAATATAATTGGTCCAAAGAACGGGACAATTTCTAAACTAGTGTATCTCTTCCAAGGAGTCTTCTAGACAGATCACTTTAAATCTAGAAAGGTATGGGACAGGAGGGTTTGAAGAGAGCGATGTAAGGAAAGCAAGGAGAGGGAGAGGAAGAAAAAGAAAGGAAGAAACAAGTCATTACAGTAATCCACCGATGGAGGCTGTAAATGATGAGCATTCAACTGCTAACATCACATGGTACTTATTACGGTCAGCTGTCTTCAAATCCTCCAAATAAAGATGATTTCATTGTCTACAGCTGTCTTTTATTTGTCCCCACATACATTTTAGAATTACCCATCATCTCACAGACACACACACACACACACACACTTTACTAACCAGCAAGCCATTGGTGGTGTGGATGGTGAGGCAACGGGAGAAGGAGTGGTGTATGGAAAGTCCGTCCACATAGGTGGGCTCCCGATAGCCTCCCCTCAGGTCCACATCCCCGCACATGTGGAAGTGGAGGGGGTAGCGCCCTTTCTCGCGCTGCTGGCCCATGTTCTTCAGCTCCACGTGGGACAGATGCACGGATGAGAAGTTACGAAGGATCTGGCAAAAGAAAGGCCAGAGTGGGAGCTTTAGACTCAAAAGAATCAGGGATTTTAAAATCGATCAAGAATTGTCAAACCACTATGGTCTAATTAAAGGTTTAGGTCTACTGTATGATTCTCTGCGTTTGTCTATGATCCCACTGGGATATGAACTTTTGCTCTGTTGTAATCATGCGCCAGTAAGTCAAGCTGTACCAAAACCACTGACGTTCCTCTTGATGAATAAGAGATGCGAGCAATAGAAGCACAAATTAAAAGCTGGACAAAAATGGAGTTGAATGATAAATTGAATGATAAATGTCAACAAATAATGCAATACGAATATGCTGTACAATGCTCCCTCGGAGGGATTTATGTGGGTATGGCATAATCCACACAGTCTGGTTCTTGTTACGGGGGTATTGGCCTTCCAGCTAACTGTCTCATGCACACACACACTCACTCACTCACATTTCTACAGTAGCATGTTTCTACAGTACACTGAAGACAAATGCTTGCTGTATATGCATTCAGACAAAGACATGCACATGCCTCAGTTCTTGCATGCATATTTATATATATAGTATGTCCAGATGAGTATTGCATAAAAAAATTGATTGAGAAAATATGCAATGTTGAGTGCATTGTGTGTGTGTGATGGCTTGGATGCTGTGGTCTATTAGTTTGGGGGTGGGGAGTTCAATCATTATTGAGGCAGATTGTGTAATATAAGTCAATGTGTTCTTTTTGGTGACAGTTAATGTGGTAAAAAGAAAGGAAGGAAAAGTGTTTATTTTGTTTAGCCTGAGGGAGGTCAGTTACATAGAGCCTAAGGAATGTTACTGTGTATTTTCCATTAAAATTGAATGAAATTGGACTATCATTAAACAAATTACAGTGAACTCCTTGCCTATTTAAAGACCCATGTAGGTCAGGGAAGAGAATGCTGCCCCAGTAATGGCCGTGTGTGACCCTAATTTTCAGTGTTCAGATTTATAGACTTTGAAATTGTAGGCAGAGAGGAGGAAAACAGAGAAAGGGGAGTGAGAAAAGTAGTAGTCCTCCACACAAACTGAACTAGGGACATGAATAACCCCTCTCATTTAGCACGGCATATAAATATAGAACGTATGAACACTTTTGCGTTGCAGTATGGAAACTGTCACGCAGATTACTGCAGCCACAGGATATAAGTCACGCTGAGACATGCAGACACATACATCAGCAAATACAGACAGGAAGCACAATTTAATCAAGGGACTGTGCTGTAAACTTACACACACAAACAAACAAAAACCAACACACACCCAAACATACACATATAAGACACACCTTGATGTGGCCTCCATAGGTGTCTTGGTTGTAGAACTGGCACACATTGTCTCCATAGCATGAGCTTTCCATTTCCCCGTAGATGAAAATGTTTCTGGAGAGCAGGGCCACTTCAGCACGCATGTCGATGCCATCTATGATCTCTCCAACATGGTTATACTGCGGTTTCCCTGGGCAGAACAGACAGGTAGATTTGTGGTCATATGCTAAAACTAGATGATCATTTTCAAAGAAGAATCTGGTGCAAATTTGGAGGAAAACCTGGAAACGGTGAAAGTCATTACTTTGTATGATTACAAATGTCAATCACTGCATTAAAAAAAAAAGAACATAATATGGCTTCAAATTATTGTGGAACCTTTCTCAAGTCATACTTAGACTCAAACCTTTTCACTAAAACACCAGCTTAATTATCCTGCCTGTCCATATAGTGTACATCCCTGTAGTAATAGACACTTATATAGACAAATTATATCTCATTCATACCTTGCACTCTGTAGCATTTGTTATTTATTAATACTGTAGAACACGTGATATTTAATATGCATTTCATCACTGCTTAAGCACTTCTGGTTAGACCTTAACTACACTGCGTTGCTCTGTACTTGTGACATGTAACAATAAAGTTGAATCTAATCTACCGGTAATCTAAAATGTTAAAACCAAGGGGGTAAGCAGGCGTCCACAAAGCGTAGCTCCTATGGCGCCATTTCAATGCTACAAAGCACTCATCCGGCATTAGCATTGCATTGACTGCCATTCATTTTCATAAAAAGTGCTTCTAATATCTTTCACGTCTCTGTCCAGTACAACGATATCGGTCGGTCCATTTCTTTAACTGTCTAAGGTTAAAACAAATAAGAGGTGGCATTTAATCTTAACTAAGGTATTTGGTTTCCAGAACTCGTGGTCAAACCACAGAAAATATGCCTAGCAGCACACTCAAACGTAAACACCTACCCATGCCACAAAACCAACCAACCAAAATAATAGACATGTTCAAGAAAAAGGTAATCTAATTCATATGAGACACAAAATAATCAACTCTTGAACGATCCGGAAAGTACCCATGCCTACAGTGTGCAGCTGCCAATGATAATGCAAAGCTCCAGCTGCTATTCCTTACGGCAGCAACACAAAAAACTAGGCATGCACACACACAAACAAACACTAATACCCCCTTCTCTCCAGGGAAGGGAGTTGGCGTTTGTTGTCAACAGTGGAATGAGATCGGAAAACATGTCCAGACGGATTGTTGGAGAGGAACCATTAGAGGAGATGATGAAGATAGGAAGATGTGTAGCCAAGGTAATGTATCTAAATCTATGAAACCACTGTGGCTTTTATACCGCAAGACCAGTTACTATAGAAACAGAAGCTGACAATCTCTTTTGAGCCTCCTCCAATAACCTTACATCTCCGTATCAGCTGAACAGGAAATTAGATCTCTCTGGACCTCAGGATTAGTAGCACATCCCTGCCAGTCATTTTTGTTTGTTATAATGACAAATTGTTGAAAGATCTTCTCATGAGCTTTCAAATATGAAATATCTGCAGGGATTCCCACAGAATAGAAAACATCTGGGGGGGGGGGGGGGGGGGGGGGGGGGGGATGACATCATACGCTAGTGCATGAAGCTTTATAGTTGTGTCAGCAATAAATAGAAACATTTAGTTAAATAATAACAAATTCAATACATTATTACTTAGGTAGCCTATATTTGAAGTAAAAAAAAAAAAAAAACTCTACAAATGGAGATAAAAGATCAATAAAGAATTCTCAAATACGGCTGGCTTGCCCAGGGCCAGGCCAGCTCAGCTGCGTCTTTCTCCCATTGTGTCCCGCTGTCTCTCTTACCAACACCGGCCCCCGCACCCTGTCCCTTCTCCCCTTTCTACCTGCATGCACCCTGTGCGCAGTTCTGCTGAGGAGAGAGGGGAGGGCAGGCAGCTGCTCCTGTTTTGGTGGCCACAGGAGAGTAATACCTTGTGTGCTCGCTGGACAATACTGGCCCAAAAAGTTGCAAAGGGGGTCTGAAAAGTTGCTAAATCTAGCGACAAAGTTGGCAAAACTGTTTTCATGGAGACAGACGCTGTGTGCACGGAGGGGAGGGGCTGTGTATGGGTGTGTGTGTGTGTGTGTGTGTTTGTAGAATGTCAAAGAGTCGGAGCAGAGCAGGAAAAGGAAATGCAGCTCAAAAATTAGTGTTTTACATAGCATAAAAAAAAAAATAATAATAATAATAACAAAACTCAATGTGTGGCAGCCGGTGTTGGGAGTACAAAGCTGAAGTCAGACTACAAGCCAGTAGTTGACCCTCAAAAGGTCAAACACTGACAGACAGTTTTAGTTTGCACACACACACACAACACAATCACACACCCCTCACCTTGTATCCTGACCTGCCTGCTGGTGCAGTGAGAGCAGGGCAACAAGGTAAACTCTTCAGCCTGGTGCATGGAGTAGTCTGTGCTGGCAACTACAATCTGATCCCCGGGTTGCCAGGTCTGCTGTACTTCGTCCTGCAAGTTCAGCACCACCTGGTCCACAGCATCCACCTGGAAGCCTGAGATGGGGAAACCTATGAGGGAAGGGGGGGGGGGGTCACTTCAATTAAAAGAAACTTGACAGACAAGAAACTAAAAATGATGTATAACCTATTATACCTTGCCGTAAAGTATCTTATGAAGACTCTCTTCAAGCAAGATAAAAAATAATATTGTTATGTGTTTCCATTAAAACTGGAGCAAAATAATATAACAAAAAGATTAGAGTATTCATTCTTAATACCCATCAATTAGGAAGGAAATACATGAGGATAACAGTGTACATTTGTTTTTCTACAGTACACCAACATTTACAATGAATAGCAATTTAGATCCTGGCTTCTGCATGGCTCAATAAGCACTGAGATACTAATTAAGAAAATAAATAAATTGTTCTTGTTTAGCAATAGGGCTAAATTTCAGGATATTTTTGACCAAATGCCTCGATATCGATGCTGCAACAATACTGTAGTGTTAACTAATGGGGCTCTCCCAAAATATTTACACAATGTGATTTTTGACAAATAATCATCAGTAATGTGGATACAATGACTAAGTGGTTAAAGGCGAATAATAGAACAGTTACAACTGTCTGGTAAGTTTAGAAAATGACAACACTTTCCTGTAATGCAGCCTTTAAAACCAGGACAACAAAGACAGCACATATGCTATATTACGATATCCAAAATATAAGACAATAGATAGTCTGTGGGCAATATCAACCTACATTATTGTGTAAAGAGACCCCCAGGAAGCCATATTTTTCTACTTTATGGTCCACAGTAAAGTTGAGTCACTGTCGAAATGTATTTCAAAAATGTGTGGACATGCACGGCCGAAATAAATAAAGCCAGAGGGTGTGCTAGCGCCTCACCCAAAACCACACATTTACAACTGCCTGAAGACCTGCCAGTGGTTCTAGCGGCATGGTCACAAAACCACTGTTGCTCAGTCGGGCACAAGAATGTCTTTCATGTTCAGATGATTGATCTGTAAAGCAGCTGGCATGTGGTTAACCTCATTCGTCAATCTGTCACCTTCCTCTAAAGCCTTTATCATTTTAAAGCTAGAGAAACCTGTCAATTTCACCTGAACAGCTTCCATGCAACTAAAGCTTGTCATTGTGAATAATTACGGACAAATACCATATAACTTAAAGCTTCGTTCTGACCAAGTAGTTACATGAGTCCAATTCAGAGTTCAGCACTCCGTCCATTCTCATAGTAATTCACGTAGTCAAGTAACAAAAGTATGTTTTAACACAGACAGCATGGCTTTTACAGATGGCGCGCGGTGGGGGCGTGAATAGGTCACTATTCGGAAAAGGGAAACCACCTTACTCTGAAGTAGGAGCGGAAAGAGTTACAGGAACTGTGGTCAGAGGAACTTAATAATCCCCAAATTGACACAAAAACACAAAATCTAAAGGATTCTAGGAACGTGTTTTTCTAGGATCTGCAAAAATCCCTCCAGTCGGAAAGAGGCTTTAGCTGACCTATGGGCGCCCGGCTAGCTCACTTGGTAAACACGCCCATATGTAGAGCTTTATTCATCGACGCAGAGGCCCCGGGTTCCCTCTCACCCCCTCCCTTTTCTGTCCTAGTGATTAAAGACAGAAATGCCCAAAACAAATTCCTTAAAAAAACAATTTAGACAATGTAGACAAAATGACAGTTGACAAAAACTGAGCACTAGAACAAATAATTGCTATATCATTTCTAGTTGCTGTCAACACTGAACCATGTATGCTTAATGATTTTTCAAACTGTCATGCTGTTTCTTACCATTCTTCCACTCGCTGTAGGCGGTGACCGAGAAGACCACTCCGTCCACGGTGGTGAAGTTCCGTCTTGCCAGAGCTCTCCCTCCGGTGTCGTGGTTTTCATGTTCCCTAACGTCCTCTGAGCATGACGCGTTACCACCACCAACAATCGAGACCAAAGCCCACGCCTGTCTGGAGAGGCCAGAGGGACAAAAAGAAAAGTGAGAGAAAGACAGAAAAATTAGATTTTTCAGACGTTACTAGACATGCTAATTTTGATCTTTGCTTTTCTGACCGATGGCTGATCATTGTTAAACGATCATTAACCGCTATGGCTGAACGAAATGAGGACAAATCTCTAACTGCGATTATTTTAAACTGACATCTAAAATAATTTTGTAAACATAACAATGGATTTTGCCCCTAAATGTTGGTGTTTACTTTATTTTTTTCTACAAGAGGCTGATTTACCAAGGCATACTTTAAAAGCTGTAGAACCTTTACAGTTGGTTATTAGTGGATTTTAATCCGACAAGTTGTGGAGCTGAGGTTTTACAATAACTAACAGACAAACGAGCAGTGGCTACAAGGCAGAGAGCCAGTCGCTTAATAAGTCACATTACCTTCATTCATCTACACAAAGCACATTGCTATCGCCACGAGTGACATCTGAATTTGGCTTGTTTTCTGTGAATGATGTGGCGACAGGGTAACGTTAAGGTAGAATTAGTAAGTTAAAGTTAGCCAACTAACACAGGCCGGCTGGCTTGGATTGTGGGGAAAAAAATGCATTTGTTTCAAATCGGTAACAAAGACGTAATGAGTGACACACAACTTGAAGTATGATGGCCTCTTATTTTGTTTGAGTTTTAACTTATCCAAGTGGGGCAAGTCAATTTTTCTTCCACTTGCCCTACAAAAAATTCACTTGTCCCAGGCAACTGGACAAGCCTTAATGTAGAGCGCTGGAAAGTGTCAACAGGAATATAAAGTCAAGTTTATTTAATATGTTACAGATGTGACCGCTAGTCTGATAAAAAGGTGTGACCTAAAGTGCATAATGACGTTTCTCTGTATGTGTCTGTGCGTCAGGCATCAGCAAGAAGATGTGTTGATCACACACACAAAATTCTCTTCCACTGAACTATAGATACTACATACGATACCAGACACTAGACTTGTGAAGGTGTATCTGAAAAAGAGATTCACTAGTGTAATGCGTTGAAGAATGCCTGTGATGACCCTGTAGCAGGAGGCAACTCAATAGCTGAGTGAATGTCATGTAATAATAAAAAGACAATGAGAGGTAGAGAATTAGAAAGGACTATCAGGAAATTAAAAGGGACAGAGGATTTCAGGAAGGGTCTTTGTATGGCTCAGAGGAATAATGGGCGTACCTGGCACATCCCA
Source organism: Etheostoma cragini (assembly GCF_013103735.1). Classification (NCBI taxonomy): domain Eukaryota; kingdom Metazoa; phylum Chordata; class Actinopteri; order Perciformes; family Percidae; genus Etheostoma; species Etheostoma cragini. Next base: position 28,047,233 of record NC_048411.1, on the reverse strand, counting down.
AACGTCATTCCAGTCCAACTTTTTACTTTTTCTCTCACTCTCACATTTCTCTCACTTAATTGCAGACTATCTTTTAAAACAGGAATTTCAAGAAATGTATTTTGAGAAATTCAATAACAATGATTATAAGAAAGAGAGGCCAAAATTATTTGAGTGGAAGAGCTTGAGGGTGTGGATGGCTAAAGGGATTGGGCGTGCTTTTGAGGGCGTATATGACCTAAAACAATAAAGTGTGCCAAGTGAGTTCCAAATCTTAATTCTTAGAACATTACTTTTTACCAACAAGGTCTGAATATAAGCAGCCGTTGTGATGCCATTTACTCCAACACACCTCTGGTTTAATATCCATCTCTGTTCATAATAATTGTTTGCACTAGCATAATCACAACCTAAATATCTCTTTTTGTAGATGAAAGAGACCCTACGCAGTCTCACTGCACCCCCACTGATACACAAACAGGACCCATTTGGGGATCTACGGTCATTACCGCCCCAGTATGTGGCTGTCGGTGTTCAGATAGAGTGTTTCACCGTTCATTTTTGCCACATCCTTGATTATTCCCTGAGGGGATCAATAAAGTATTCTGATTTCATGTTGCCAGCACTTTTAACAACTTCATTGTTTGCCCGGAAATAGCAGTTGTGTGGAGGAAAGAGGTGAATTCACTAAAGACTAGAGGTGCACGATATGACCTCAAATCAAACTCACGATTAATTTCACATTTTACCTCGTTAACAATAAATGAACAATATTTCTTTTTTGTGTGATTTTTTTTGTCCTCATAGTTCATTGGCAAGGTTTGTACTGTAAATAGGCTCAAATATTCAAGGTAAGATATTGTATCTAACTCAAAAGTGCTTAGTTTTGGTATTTTAAAATAATTGAAGGGAACACACAAAGTGGGAACTGTTACGGCTATTTATAGAAAATGTATAAAATTCAAGTGAAAGCACACATTGCTTAAAATTAAAATGTCTTGTGAAAATAGTCAGATTTTAGTTTTACAAAAAACTACTGAAATTATCGTCATGGGAAAAATGCGTCAACAACAGCTTCAGAATATTGATGTTGATGTTGATACATTTTCGATTAATCGTCCAGCCCTACTAGAGACCACCTGTGTGAACATGTGTGTGGGGTCAACAGGCACGAGGCAGGAACCAACGCATTCATGTGTCAGGAGATCATGTGTCGAAGATCAACATGTATATACTGTACATTCAAATAGCCATTTAGGTATTGTGCTAATTTGTTATTGTGTATTTTAAATCAAGCATACGTTGGAGACACAGGGGTAAAAGACGTCCATGTAAGATAAGATAATAAGATAATTTGTTTATTAGTCCCCAATGGGGAAATTACTGCACTACACTCTGTGTACACACTTTTTGTTAGTACTCACACACAGGCCTGAAATACACACACATGCTCAGGGCCTATACATGCACTATACATGGAGAGATGTCAGAGTGAGTGGGCTGCCAGCTGAACCAGCGCCCTGAGCGGTCGGGGGGTACGGTGCCTTGCTCAAGAGCACCTGGCAGTGCCCAGGAGGTGAACTGGCATCTCTCCAGCCACCAATCCACGCTCCCAACTTTTTGGGTCCATACGGGGATTTGAACCAGTGACCCTCCGGTTCCCAACCCAACTTCCTATGGACTGAGCTACTGCCACCCCCTAAATGGGTTAAATGTAACATGCCGTTGGGCACCCAGGTATGCATGGTTTTACAGCACTGTCACAAAATGACAAAAATCAAGTACAATTGTTTTCTTCGTTCCAGCTACATTCCCTGGTATTGGTCCGCAACACAACAGGTCATAAACCGATCTACACTTCATCATTACGCTCAATCCTGTAGGTCAGATGCCTAACCAGCCGACTCGTTACGCCAAAAGTCACTCAGCCTAACATTATGTGACTTTAATGAGACATTAAACTGCACGCTCGCTCATAAATGTGAGCTACATTTTTCCTCAGAAAGCTAAGAAAAAAAATCCCCACATCCAATACATGGCGGGAGGATTAGAAGAGAGAGCACACTGTTAACTTATTGGTACACACACAAGCACCTCTGAACATAAAGGGGCTCTATCGCCTGATCCATTTAATTGGATTTGTTTAGGAACCTGGCACCCAACCCCAAAAGGGGAAATGTGATACTGGAGAATCTGGCGCAGCACTCGGCTTTCCAGTCAACCAAGGACCAAACCAGGCTGAGCTACAAATAACTCGGAGTGAAATGCTGAAGCACTTAGACTTTCCAATGAAGGAAAAAAAAACTAATGTGTACATATTGTGTGTGAGTGGCAGTAACAGACGATCCCATGTCATGTAAAGTTAAAATCCAATTCTCTTACTTTATGAGCTTAGAAAAAGCATTAGGGCACATGGACAGGACAACACTCAAACTTCCAGTATCTGTCCTTCTGCACGATGGACAGAAAATCCCCTGAATCATCACATTTTGCACCATCCTGAAATCTCTCTGCCCCATTATCCTGTACGCGCTTCCTTTTCTGGCAGCGCATTATATAGCGGAAACCGGGGGAACAGGATGATGAATATCTAGGAAGAATTCAAGGCAACTTCTTAGATGAAAAGGAAGAATTGTTCTAGGGAGGATGGACCTTGAACAAAATGCTGGTATTGTCAGTCCAAGTAAGCGAGGGGTCTTAACTTCAGTGGTTAAACACAAACACATTAACGGCCTTTATCAGCCCCAGGAGACCAAGAATAAACAAAACACTCCCACAGACTGGCCCAGACAACACAAACTCTCCAAGAGCTGTCACATTCTCCAACACAGCTGAGAAACAAACCCACCCAAGCATATTTCCTTACAGTTTGACAACAGACCCACTCACCTGGGCAACATCTACAAACAAACCATGTGTATTGTCATTATTTGATTTGAAAAATAAATCATTTAAAAGTCAGCTCCATAGAGCTGGATGATATGGAAAAAATCAAATGCCACTAATTATTTTTGACCAAATACATTGATTTTAATATTGCGGTGATATTGTAGCGTTGACTATGCGTGCTTTCACAAATATTTACACAATGAGATTTGTAATAAATAATCAACAGTGATGTGGATACAATGCTTGAGCAGCCTTCAAAACCAGAAAGAGACAAAAACTTCCCAAACTATCCACTATCTGAAACGTAAGACAATATCTAGCCCTTATATGTTAATTTCTATATAACATCCATATAAGGCCCCAGCCCTCATTTTCCATCTTTATAAATTAAAATGTTTTACCTGTATTTGAGATCAGAGACAAAGCTGCTGCCGAGCTTCTCTTCAATGGCCTTCTTAGTTTCGTCCAAAAGACTTTTGACAGCCGAGTCTCCTACAGCCAGAGCGACAATGCGGCCCGCCGGCAGGGTCCTCAGCAGCTGGGTAAGCCGCCCACTGTCATTACGAGACTCGTGTGTGTCGTAGCGTTCAGACAACAGCACAGCCCCTGTGTCCTGGTCCACCACACGCACGTTGATGCCTCTGCTGAAGTTCCGCTGGAAGGCGTGACCCCCTGTTGCCAGACCGGTGGCCGGGACACTTCGGGTCAGAAGAGTCCAGGAAACTCTCTCGGTGCCATGTAGCTCCAGAGTCCCGCCGGCTGTGACGCCTATGAACTTGCGCCCCATGCCAGGCACTTCCGGGACTGCCATGTCGTCAGAGCGACCCACAAGGGCAATGGTGGCGCGAGAGCGGTAGCGACATTTGGGACCACCGATGTGAAGGGCTCCACCATCTTCTATAAGGATGTGCCGTGTTTTCAAGGTTATGTTTTTGGAGCCGTCAGCGTTGTCTGCAAAAACCACCTTACCTGCAAAGAGGCAGAGGCCAGTTATTCAATTACATTAAAGTTATTTTGTGCTGTATGATACGTCCACACATCCATAAGCTGAACTTTATCTGCTGAAGAATGTCGCGCCTCATATTCAACTGAAGTGAATTCATCAGTGTTACAACTCAAAATGCTACTTGACATTCACATTGACGTGCTTACCTCCTGACTGGATGGTTAGGGTATGGAAGGTAGCAGAAGAATCCAATCTGAACAAATGTCCCCTCCTGACAATAACGGCCTTCTCTGGTTGGTGGCCTGGGTTCCAGCTACTCAGGGATGAGTTGTGGTCCGGACAATTCTCTGCGCATATGCAGGGACAAATTTCAGAAACTCATACTTTTCATCCTTTATACAGATATTAGGGGTGGAACGGTACACAAAATTCACAGTTCGGTTCATATCACGGTTTGGGATCATGGACTGGTTTTTGGTTTCGTTCGACATTTTTGGTACAGAGGAGTACTGTGATGTTTGCCTCTGTCTAAGACTATAAGAAATAGAATCACTTCTTAGATGTGAAAAGATATAGGTTTTCAACTGCTTGCTTTATTATTTAAAGATTAAAAACATTATAGACTAAGGCCGTCAAAGACTGAACACCCACACAGTTGGTAGCAGTTAAGCTGTCCGACTAGCACTCCTTCCAGGACTGTTTGGGTGTGTATAGACTGGTTGATTGACATCTTCTTTCTTCGTCTCTTGTTAGATTAGGACCAATGACAGTTGTTTCATTCTTATTTGTAGAAAAGATTTGTGACCTAATAAATTCCCATTAAAGCTCCAGCTCACCTTTAACCTGAGCAGGGGTCTAATCAGCCACATTAACTGAAATCACCTGTGTTCAGGGGATTTAACATACATATTATTTCATTACATATTATTTAACTTAATTTCACGTGACTTACTTACTTGCACTGCAATATTTTTTGTACTATGGCCACCTCACTTTCCTTTACATGGCAACATGACCCAAAAACACTATGTACAGTTTCAAAACAGCACCACATTTTTCCAGTTTTCTTTTCATTTTTCTCTGCGAGAAAAAGCCAGTTTACTATGTTGCTGAAATGTTGGCTCAGGTGACGCCTGAGTATCTTTTGCTATAACTCCACCAAAATGCTTTGGTTATGTTATGTTATCGATATGTTATTGTCCTGTCTGAATCTGCGTGGAGGGCACGTTTAAAGAGACTGCCAGCTGCACTTGGCACCTCATCCATGCCAACTGCGGTAAACCGTTCCATCCTTAATAACACAGTTGGTAGCAGCAAACATGTGGAGCAAAGTGAAAAGCAACAGGTTACTTAAAAAGATCTCTGTAATAAGCAAAGGCAACTGGACTTACTAGAAGTTCTTGAAGACGTTACATAAAGTCGCATACATGGATATATCTTCAAAAAATGAACATAAAACGTTTCAATTAGTAATTTGTAATACTGACCGTCTAACGCGTCTCCGACTTTGAGACTAAGGACGAGGATGAGGGTGAGGAAGAAAGCCCCCATTGACACTCCGAAACAGATAACTGTGTTCTTTCTTTGCTGGAGGTTCTGGGCACGCTCCCTACGCTGGTTCCCCTCTGTCAGGTTGAAAGCGGCTGGGCGCTGTGGCGGGGGGCCGTGAGGTTTCATCGGTGGAGGCGGTGGAGCTTTGGCAGGTGGTGGCGAGCGGACTGGAGCCACCCGACCAGGGACATAACCTGGAGACCTCTGGTGGTTTCCGTGGGGCGGAGCCACAAAGACCGGGAAGCGGCTGGGGCCATCACTGGTTGGCATGGTATTTGTGTCTGCTACCTGAGAGAAGAAAAACGACAATGTGGATTGTCTGAGTTTTTTTGGGGGGGAGGGGTACTGTCAAAGACTGAAAACTGCAAATTGATCTCGATTTACTTTTGCACTGTCTGCCAAATTTAATTTAGTATCAACTTAAAAAGAACTAAATGGATGACGTCAAACTTTAGAGTACAATTGAGAGCATATATTGTAAGCATACGTTGGTTAAATAGAAAAATGATGTGTTAAGGCTAAAACAAAAAGGAGTGCATAAAAAAAGATCAGACAGAAGAGGTAAAGAAGGAGGAAGAGGAAGACACTAAAATGGCTCATAAAACAAGAATAAAAACAGTAGGAGGTGAAGGAAGAAAAAGGGCTGATTCTGGGGAAATGGTTTACTCAAAAAGAGTGAACGTACAGTAGAAGTCAGAGTGACATTGGCTAGCTCTCGTCCACAGCGACGCAGGAGGTTTGGAATAATGGATCGCAACATTCCTAAGATTAACACAGCCAAAACAGATGGCACCAATTACAGTAGGGAAGGAGGAGAGAGCGCCAGTGCTCACTTTATTTCACCCAACCGGAGGACGGACGGACACAGAGAGAGAGAGAGAGAGAGAGAGAGAGAAAGAGAGAGAAATGACACTGCAGAAAAAAAGGCTTCAATGACATTGTTCTTGAACCTGAACATCCTGTACTACAGCTTCTAATAGGACTTCATAAACAAAAGTCAGCAAGTCCAAGCTTTCACATGTCAGATTCTAGCCACATAACTTGATAAATGACCCAATCTTTTTAAGAGGTGGTTTAAGTGCAAAACTGCAACTATTGTCCAAAACCGGCTCATTGAATCAAAGTGATGACTGTAAGACTTTAAATCATTCCATTGTGCGCGCGAACACACACACACACACACACACACACACACACACACACACACACACACACACACACACACACACACACACACACACACACAGACACACACAATCTGTGTACAGACTGACACACACTCCTGTGCCATTCCACAGATACACACAACTGACCCTTGTCCTGCCAAGCTAATTAGTCATCATTTTAGCCCAGAGCACAATAAACCTCTTCAACTCCTTAACAAAGCAATGTAAAGCTAAGGACTGCTTGACAAGGGCTCAGTCATTTACAGTATGTAGGCCACAATAGACACTAGGCCCAACAGCAGCTGTTTCACCCACTTCAACCTGATCCCCTTACAGTGTCTCTGGACCAATGATTCAGGGGACTTCAGCTGATAACTCTCTTGGCATGTCATCAGGAGAGGCATGCTTTATTTTAGATGTCAATATTCTCATTTCAGACAGACTCAGTGGGAGCCCTGTGATGGGAAGTTCCCAATCTGTCTTTATAACCCTTTCTCAAGCTATGTTTTTATTAACATTCCTCACCATGAAAATAGCTGACTTGGTCCTGCTCATCTGCTACTAACTGACTTTCAGAGCATAAAGGTATGTGGCCTTACTCACATTGGGACTATTACACTTCTTGAAAATACACTAATCACTGCTGCATTTTGGACCTCATGTATTTTTAATATTAACCTGGGACCCAGTCATTGCCTCCCTCACTCTCACATTATCCTGATTTCAGAGCTACTGAACTGAAATATCAAACAGATGTTTTTGGGAAAACACTGGAGTCAAAGCGGGACAGACCCCCACACATTCATCAGCTGTTCATCCTGTACTTTGGACATCGAAATTAGCAGTGTAACAAACGTGTAAGCCACATGTTTCCTAAACTATAGCTACGCCTAAACAGAGCTCTCACAACACTTCCAGCTAAGTTACCTCACTAGTACCACACGTACTGTATAGCATTAGTATAGTAGTGAGTGAATTGGCTCGCATTGATTAATGGGGATGTCAAATAAGGCGTGTAATAGGGTCAGATTTCATTACTGCTATACTTAATGAATTATGTTGATTTATGGGCTTGTTTTGGTCATAGTGACTATTTCCAAACCCCCTTTTGTAACAATAAAGAAACACTAACGTTCCTGTAGCTATGTTTTTAAAAGGTACTTGGTAATTTATCACAGACATTTCATCACGAAGGATAACCCTAAAGAATAAAAAGTAACGTTAGGTCAACTATGACATGTTATAAATATTTTCGTTTTCATTACAGTATCTTTTCTCCACTTCGGCAGTTAGCTAGCTAAGGTAAATTGCAGATGGGACACGTAGTTAACGTTACCATTAGCAACAGCTTCACACTGCATACGACTTTTAAACATTAGCTTGGACCCACAACATGCAGTAATTGTTACGTTTTATTAACCCTCATGAGAAGCCTCTTTACAAGAAACCATTCCTCTTAACTCAACAGGGGGAATCTTCTACCACCCCCAACGGTTGACAAACAGACACAGACACAATGTAAGCTGTTGGACACACGGTGGACTCGTAAGTTAACGTTACCGTTGGTGAGACTGTCCAGCTCCTCTCCCGCTCTGTCCATTCGCTCTCTGCCGAGCCGTTAAAAACAAGCTGAGCCGGTGATGGGGAGACGAATGAATATGCTCCCACCCTCACAAGTTTGCTTTTCGTTTCCCTTTTTATATACTTTTTCTTCACATGGTGTTTTTTTCTGCGGATGGGCTGTCGTCCGCCTGTCGGTCAGCCCCCCGTCCCACCGAGAGTAAACCAGGCGCGGCTTCAAAAAGAGGAAGTGGTGATGCGTTCAAATCTGTCGGACAGAAAAAAAGCAGAAGTTCCGAGACACACAAGATTGATGAAAAAAAAAGGTTGGAAATTGTGATGTAATGATGAAACTGATGATGATCATGATGTAGTAGTAAGTAGTAGTAATAGTAAGTAGTAGTAGTAGTAGTATTAGTACCGTCCATTTATCTGCTTTTATGCTGCTGCATTCCTATGTTGCCAGAAGAGAGATGAGGTGCCCTGTGACAATATGCTACAGTATGGTGCAAATGGCTATGTTGCCACATCGTGATTTACAGACTGACAGTCGGGGAGGGGTTTACCTCTACTGGAGTGAGCTCTTTGGAGCCTGTAGCTTGTATATGTGAAATTGACAGTTAAGTGCAAGAGCACTGTGACAGTAACAGTATATTCCCAAACAAACACACTGGTAAGTCTGCAGGTAGAGCACAAACTAGCTGTTTTTTTTGTTTATTCTTATGATAAAGCAAACATTGAAGTTTTATTATGTGGCCTGTGCATTTTTATTCCCAACCTAATGTTTCACAAAGGGGACAAGGCTTCATGAAAGGGTTTGGGTGGTTTCCGAGGAGTCTTTGAATGGGTCACCTAAATCACTTTAGCAGCATAAATTGAGGGGAGGAGGTTTAACACTGCCGCCTGCTGGTAATAACGACACTTATTATTTGTTTTTTTTCCCGTGTTGGCGCTAGACAAGAGGACAGTTGTAAAAATGCTAGTGTAACCTCAACCCTGTTACACCATCAACTTAAGTTATAGACATCTTTTTAAAGACAACTTTGGCTTTTAGGTATTTACGAAGCAGGCCAAGGTGATATATAAATCCTGTGAAAGAATAAAAAACCTTCAGGAAGGGGCCTAAATAACGTGCTTAAACGTATCATTTCAGATAGAGGGTGAATAAAAACGACATACTATACAGGAAAAAAATGCACATGCAAAACAGTCAGAAAAAGAGATAGACTGTTTATAATTAGTTATAAATTGAAGTGATATATCCTTACTCTTGTTTTAGAATTTTTTCTTCAATTAATGCGATTAAATTGTAGCTATTTTAAGGTGTTAAAAAAAATTGGACAGGACCAGTTTTATAATTTAAAGGTTTGTTTATGTCCATGTCATGACAAAGATGCGGTCAAGGTATCACCCTGTTTTAAAATGGTTTACTACTTTTAACCGACAGATTTTGAGATTAATGGTAATTTACCGTTTGAGAATATAAATGTCTTGAATGATTCACAACTGGTAGCAATGTATACCACAAGTCAACATTGACGTTCTTCCTCTGAGTCATGTCCAAGAAAATAAAAAGGAAACCCTCTGCCGAAACCCGGGATCGAACCAGGGACCTTTAGATCTTCAGTCTAACGCTCTCCCAACTGAGCTATTTCGGCTTGTCCGGAAGAGAGCCCGTCGCTTTCCATTAACAATATGACATAACATGACACACTCGTGATCATAGTTCTTCGATGCCTCGCGTCCTTTGGACACCACAGGCTCTGACGTTATGTAACGTGAACGTTGGCCTCGAGGTATGTGGCATTTAAGCAAAAGGCAGCTATAAAAATGAACAAAAGTTATTTTTAATAAGAATAAAATTCAATTTAAATCATATGAATACCAATACCAACGTTGATATCGATGTTTGAATCGATCGGCCCAACACTTCAGCTAGGCTGCTAAAGATTGACCTCGCCAATGAGAAAGATTGCATGGTACATCTAGATTGTTGTGAAATTTACTTTTTATTTACTTTTATTTTATATGCTTGTAAAATATAATATATAATATATATAATAAAACTAAAGGGAGACTTGGCATACAGCCCGATCCGGTTGGGGAGAGTTCTAGCCTGTCCAAGGCTCCTCT